>NW_023649969.1:0-20000 GCF_015228065.2 Penaeus monodon | reverse complement strand
AACATTAAACACATTGAAATCAATTCTACTAGATAATTTTATGAAAGTCAGGATACATTATAGATTAAAATAGACACAGCGAGCAATTTTACACAACGTCGACTTGATTTAATTTTATTCTGTCTGTACCTTGCGTTGACAATTTTACAACATCCATGATGTTAGATAAGTGTACTGCATTGTTCATGAATTAGATTATTTTTAGCTTGACTATATGCACAAAAATCTAGAACAATACTCTGTCACTAACCGCTTGACACCTGAAAAGATATAGATATTAAAAAACAAACAAGGAAAAAATTATACTGTCTTTTTATTATCACTGATATTATAAGTGAAATGAAATGATACTGAATGATAAAATGTCGGATTAAATAACAAATAAGCATGATTTGAAAACATCAAAAATACATTGGTTTGCCGCAAATAAAATATTTTAAAAGAAATCAAAAACATAAATGATATAAACAAAATTTCCATAATATGGAAAATAAAAGCAAATACGACAAAATATCTATAATCTAATGAAATGATGCCAAGTATACTTTCAAAACCAAGTCGACGGTCAAGCCACCGGGTTTGTTGTCATTTGAGAGGAAGCTTTTGTGCGTCGGTGATCCTCGTTTCGAATTTTGTCGGTGAAAATGACGGTAGAGGCGATGGAAGTAACTACAAATGACAAGGAGAAAGAGAAGGAGAAGGAGACCGAGACAGAAAAGAAAGATCCGGATACATTATCGCTGGAAGGTAAATATTAGAGGAAGGAATATGTGTTGTCTCTTCTCTGCCTTCGGCCCCGTCATTCTTTGCGGCGCCCCCGCAGACAGGCTCGATTTCGAGGCGTTCTCTTGCATTTGATCTTTTATTGAGATGTGGTGCCCAAAAACGCTACTTTTAATTTTTACCGAGAACGACGCGCAGAGATGGAAATGGACAGTGCCATCTTTAGAGCAAAAGAAGTAGAGCGATTAAAACACAGGCACAGCTGCTCTGGCCTCATATTTACCGCGGATTAGTGTTCCCGAGAGCGACGCACAAAGACATAGGGAAAGGGACACTGCCATCTCACAGAGGATATGGGTTAGAGTAACAAACATCTTAGGTACAGCTGCAGCAACCTCATTTTTCCACGAAAATATCCGGTGCATATCACCACTCTGGGAGTTAGCCCATTAACACGCTCACACAGCCAGAGTTAATGTTGCATTTTCTGTAATTTGGCACAAAGTGCTAATCAAAGGGGAATGAACTGAAGGTAGGAAAGTTAGGTTTGGAATTTGGTTCACATGATAGCGTGATATTGTATCTTCGTCTCTGGAGGATGCGTCACTCTCAGTGACAAAGACTCTACCCAGAAATGGCAAAAATATCTGCTGCATACCACTGCTCAGAGACTAAGTCCATAACACCCTCACACAGCCAGTGTTCTTAATGTCCATATTCTCTTGGCACAAAGTGCTATTTAATGGGGAGTACAAGGGGGGGGGGGCTTGACCTGCAGCTAGGGAATAACTAAAAGGTAGGAAAGGTTAGGTTTGGATTTTGGGTTTGCTTGATACCCTGGTTTTGGGACTTCATCTCTGCTGTGTGTGTCGCTTTCAGTAACAAATATCAATATTAATAATATGGTACATGTTTCACACAGCCATCCTTCCTTGCAGTTGATAATCCTTTTCTGCCGTGGTTATTGTTCTGGCACTGGATCTCATCACATTGTGGCTATTTGTCCGGCATGCATGCTTTGCGCACGAACACACACTTTTTTTTGTCTTACTCGCTGTTGATGGATGACAATGGATTGTTTTAAAGTTGGGAACGATTTTGCAAGTTTTGCTGCCGTGAAAAAGAGTGACCGAATTGCAAGAGAGCACTTTCACTCAAGAACACACTCTCGCGCTTGCGCTCATGCGACAATTATGTCTAAGAATTTCACAAGAGTTTTGTTGTCGTATCTCGTGTCTGTTGGAATATTTTTCCGGTATTTTCTGTCAGACACCTATCCTGTAGAGTTATTTTCCCGGCAATATTGCAGGATGCAATTTTTGTTTGCCATTTAATTGAAAATCTCGAGCTGTCATTATTTGGCAAATTTGTTTGTTTTCAGAGGTCCCTGTGTGGAAAATCAATAGCAGAGATAGATAGAGCGTGATAGCACAGGGAACTCCAGGGCATAATCCCCAGAAAAGTCTAAAATAGGGTCTTTCATTGGCTATTGAAAATTGCCAGCTTGTCTTTATTTGGCAAATTTGTTTGTTTTCAGAGGTTCCCGTGTGGAATCCATTGTCATCCACCATCAACGATGACTAAGACAAAATATGGCGCCAGTGTTTGTTTTGATGATTGACAAGCCGAGAGTGTGTTTGTGCGCAAAGCATGCATGCGGGACGAATAGCCACAATGTGATGAGATCCGGCCGGAACAATACCCACGGCGATCCTTTTTTCAGTGTAATATGAGTGAATCACTTCATGGACAGAGGGTATTTGGAGGAACCTTTATGAAGTGGTAAGGTGAAACAACCAAGGTTTTTTTTTTCCATTTTTAAAAAAAATAGGTCTTTTCAGACAATATTTATATCATCGGGTTTCATTTCATGTGATGAGATGATCATTTTGGTCTAAGGACCACGGGGGTCATGTTAGGGGCTTTTGGTGGTGTTATGGCTGTAGATTTTGCCGAAACTTGGTTGGATGCCAGTATAGTTTTCAGAATTTGGGCACATGAGCCTGTAGTCTTAGAGTTCCACAGCTGATCTTCTGCATTTTCATGATGCTTTTATGCATTTTTTATATATCATTGTATTTCTCCCATTTTAAACTGCATAATTTCCCATGTTATTACTGTTATTATATTATTGATATTACTTTTATTATTATTATTATTATATTATTTTTAAATTTTATTATTATTTATTTATTGTTTATTTTTTATTTATTTATTTTTTATTTTTTGTATTATCTTATTATTATATATATATATATATATATATATATAAATATATATATATATAATATATAAATTTTTTTTTTTTTTTTTTTTTTGTATTACAATAAATATTACCCTAAGTTACTTCTTTACCCTTTCAGATTTAAAGGAGCAGATACGCTGGTTGAACGCAGCATTGTGAGCAAAGAACTAGGTTTGTCCTTCGTGTGCTGCGAGCACTCCCTGCTACAAGGAGGAAGCTTACCCCAATGTACTCCGCTCCCTTGTGGCTACTTACTTATGGGCGACCAGAGAACAAGCAGGAGAGGGAGTCCATCCCCCAGTTCATTGAAGAGCCCATGGACACAGAGGCACCTCACAAGGTGAGAGGCGTTTGAATATCATGATGTGGGGCTTTGGTACTTCAGACTTAGTTTTTTTTATTTTGTGAAACTTAATAGGGAAGAAAGATAAATTCATATCTGTTATACAAGTAAACTTAAAAAAAATATATATATTATATTGTGAAGAGATTTTTTTTAAATGGAAAAAATCCCGAAAGACCCTATGTGGTCTTTTACCCTTCTTGGCCAGTTCTTTTTCAAATTTAACCTCTACCACTTTGCAAAAATGGCTTGCTCTCTCTCAAGTTTCACCAAGGCAAATTACACATTGCTCTTTACTTGTTCATTACTAGAAGAAATAAGACATTAATAATATTTTGTTCCATTGGCCTTGGCTTAAGACATTCTGCCAGTCTTCTGGGGACAGAATCGGTTAAAGTGAGCAGGGAAATTTTCCCTTGGAAATAGGGCTCAAGCTTCCTGGATGGCAGTTTCCAGCTTTGGGAGCGATGGCATGGTGTCACACAGACGCCACTTGCTGATCGACCATAAGTTTCTATGGGATCTAGGGGCTGGGCTAAGCCTGGCCAGTCCCTAAAATACTTAACTTCACAGTCATGATGTCACAGTTGCACTTATTTTGCCAAAATGGCAAGGAGCACCTTCTTGCATGAAAATATTGCATGGGGTCAACTCAGAGGAGCGGGCAGATTGTTACAGAGAAGCACAAGTGATTTTTTTGGTTCATCTTCTCATTGGGATGAAGAAATACAAGATCTCCAACACCATAACAAGTGAAGCAACCCCATTCCATGAGGGTGTTTTACCGGTCTTTTCAGTATAATGCAATGGAAGCGCTTGGATTACATAATATTAAAATTTTAAAAAAGGATTTGTTTCCTTTCTTTTAAAGTATCTGCAGGAGGTGGGGCCTCTGAACAGGGGGCAGACTCCTTCCTCAGGGGCCGTCATGGTAAATCTTGATCATTTTAAACCTGGGTCCCCAGGTTCTTTTTGACTTTTCAAAAGAAAAGGGAAATGCACTTTTTTTCCCCTGAGCACTACGAGCAGGGGTTTTTTTCCAAATCCAAAAGTTTTGGGGAAATTTCAGACGTATGGAGACAACCCTGTAATTTATATATGTTCCAAGCGTTTCCCTTTGCTTATACAAAAAAAGGGGTTTTAAAAACACCCTCAGGAAGGGGTTGGCTTCACTTTTTAGGGTGTTGGAGATCTTGTATTTTTCATGCCAATGAGAAGATGAACCAAAATAATCACTTGTGCTTCTCTGTAACAATCTGCCCAGCTCCCTGAGTTGACCATGCAGATATTTTCATGCAAGAAGGTGCTCCTTGCCATATGGCAAAATAAGTGCAACTGTGACATCATGACTGTGAAGTTAAGTATTTTAGGGACTGGCCAGGCATTAGCCCGGGACCTAGATCCATAGAAACTTATGGTCGGATCGGGAAAAGTTGGCGTCTGTGTGACACTCATGCCATCGCTCCCAAAGCTGGAAACTGCCATCCAGGAAGCTTGAGCCCTATTTTCCAAGGGAAAAAATTCTGCCACTTTAACCGATTCTGTCCCCAAAAAGACTGGCAGAATGTCTTAAGCACAAGGCCAATGGAACAAAAATATTATTAATGTCTTATTTCTTCTAGTCATGAACAAGTAAATAGGCAATGTGTAATTTGCCTTGGTGAAAAAAACGTTGAGAGAGAGCAAGCCGTATTTGCGAATTGGTAGAGTTTAAATTGTAAAGAACTGGCCAAGAAGGGAAAAAAGACCACATAGGGTCTTTCTGGATTGTTCCAGTTAAAAAATCTCTTCACAATAAAATATATATATATTTTTTTTAAGTTACTTGTATAAACAGATATGAATTTATCTTTTTTCCCTATTAGTTTCACAAAATAAACAAAACTAAGTCGGGAAGTACCAAAGCCCCACATCATGATATTCAAACGCCTCTCACCTTGTGGGAGGTGCCTCTGTGTCCATAGGCTTTTTCAATGAAACTGGAGGATGGACTCCCCTCTCCTGCTTGTTCTCTGGCGCCCATAAATAAGTAGCCACAAGGGAGCGGAGTACATTGGGGGTAAGCTTCCTCCTTTTAGCAGGGAGTGCTCGCAAACACACGAAGGACAAACCTAGGTTCTTTGTCACAATGCTGCGTTAACCAGGCGTATTCTGCTCCTTTAAATCTGTAAGGTAGAAGAAAGTAACTTGGGTAATATTATTGTAATAGCAAAAAAAAAAAAAAAAAAAAAAAATTATAAAATTTTATATATATATATATATATATAATATATAATATATATATATATAATAATAATAATAATAATAACAGTAATATCAATAATAATAATAACAGTAAAAAACATGGGAAATTATGCAGTAAAATGGGAGAAATACAATAAATATATAACAAAATGCATAAAAGCATCATGAAAAATCCCAGAAGATCAGCTTGTGGAACTCAAAAGGGACTACAGGCTCATGTGCCAACTTCTGAAAAAAACTATATGGCATCCAACCAAGTTTGCGGCAAAATCTACAGCCATAAAAACCACCAAAAGCCCCTAACATGACCCCCTTTGGTCCTTAGACAAAAATGATCATCTCATCACATGAAAAAAAAACCCGATGATATAAAATTTTGTCTGAAAAGACCTATTTTTAATAATGGAAAAAAAAAAAAAACCTTGGTTTGTTTCACCTTACCACTTCATAAAGGTTCCTCCAAATACCTCTGGTCCATGAAGTGATTCACTCATATTACACTGAAAAAAGGATCGCCGTGGGTATTTTCCGGCACCCCGGATCTCATCACATTGTGGCTATTCGTCCCGCATGCATGCTTTTTTCGCACAAACACACTCTCGCGCTTGTGCAATCATCAAAACAAACAAATGGCGCCATATTTTTGTCTTAGTCATCGTTTGATGGTGGATGACAATGGATTCCCCAAAGGGAACCTCTGAAAACAAAAAATTTGCCAAATAATGACAAGCTGGCAATTTTCAATAGCCAATGAAAGACCCTATTTTAGACTTTTTCTGGGGGATTATGCCCTGGAGTTCCCTGTGCATCACGCTCTATCTATCTCTGCTATTGTTTTTTCGAAAACAGGGACCTTGAAAACAAACAAGTTTCCCAAAATAAGACAAGCTGGAAAATTTTTAAAATTAAATGGCAAACAAAAATTGGGCATCCTGCAAATATTCCCGGGAAAAAACCTCTACAGGATAGGTGTCTGACAGAAAATACCGGAAAAATATTCAACCCAGACACGAGATACGACAACAAAAACTCTTGTGAAATTTTTTAGACATAATTGTCGCATGAGCGCAAGCGCGAGAGTGTGTTCTTGAGTGAAAGTGCTCTTTTGCAATTCGGTCACTCTTTTTCACGGCAGCAAAACTTGCAAAATCGTTCCCAACTTTAAAAACAATCCATTGTCATCATCAAACAGCGAGTAAGAAAAAAAAAGTGTGTGTTTCGTGCGCAAAGCATGCATGCCGGACAAAAAAGCCACAATGTGATGAGATCCAGGGGCCAGAACAATACCCCGGCAGAAAAGGATTATCAACTGCAAGGAAGGATGGCTGTGTGAAACAATGTACCATATTATTAATATTGATATTTGTTACTGAAAGGGGACCCCCACACAGCAGAGATGAAGTCCCAAAACCAGGGTATCAAGCAAACCCAAAATCCAACCTAACCTTTCCTACCTTTTAGTTATTCCCTAGCGCGGGTTTCAAGCCCCCCCCCCTTGTTACTCCCCATTAAATTAGCATTTTTGTGCCAAGAGAATATGGACATTAAGAAACTCGGGGCTGTGTGAGGGTGTTATGGACTTAGTCTCTGAGCAAGTGGTATGCAGCAGATATTTTTGCCATTTTGGGTAGAGTCTTTGTCACTGAGAGTGACGCATCCTCCAGAGACGAAGATACAATATCACGCTATCATGGTAAAACCAAATTCCAAACCTAATTTTTCCTACCTTCAGTTCATTCCCCTTTGATTAGCAACTTTGTGCCAAAATTACAGAAAAATGCAACATTAACTCTGGCTGTGTGAGCGTGTTAATGGGCTAACTCCCGGGAGTGGTTGATATGCACCGGATATTTTCGTGGAAAAATGAGGTTGCTGCAGCTGTACCTAAAGATGTTTGTTACCCCTAACCCATATCCTCTGGGGAGAGGGCAGTGTCCCTTTCCCTATGGCTTTGTGCGTCGCTCTCGGGAACACTAACCCGCGGTAATATAGGCCAGAGAAAGCTGTGCTGTGTTTTAATCGCTCTACTTCTTTTGCTCTAAAGATGGCAACGGGTCCATTTCCATCTCTGCGCGTCGTTCTGGGTTTTAAAAATTAAAAGTAGCGTTTTTGGGCACCACATCTCAATAAAAGATCAAAAATGCAAGAAAAACGCCTCGAAATCGGGGCCTGTCTGCGGGGGCGCCGCAAAGAATGACGGGGGCCGAAGGCAGAAAGAGGACAACACATATTCCTTCCTCTAATATTTCCCTTTCCCAGCGATAATGTATCCGGATCTTTCTTTTCTGTCTCGGTCTCCTTCTCCTTCTCTTTCTCCTTGTCATTTGTAGTTACTTCCATCGCCCTACCGTCATTTTCACCGACAAAATTCGAAACGAGGATCACCGACCCCACAAAAAGCTTCCTCTCAAATGGAACAAAACAAACCCCGGTGGCTTGACCGTCGACTTGGTTTTGAAAGGTATACTTGGCATTCATTTCATTAGATTATAAAATATTTTGTCGTATTTGCTTTATTTTCCATATTATGAAATTTTTTTATATCATTTATGTTTTTGATTTCTTTTAAAAAAATTTTATTTGCGGCAAAAAACCCAAAGTATTTTTGATGTTTTCAAATCATGGGTTATTTGTTATTTAATCCGACATTTTATCCCTTCAGTATCATTTCATTTCACTTAATATCAGTGATAATAAAAAGAAAAGTATAATTTTTTCCTTTTTTGTTTTTTAATATCTATATCTTTTCAGGTGTCAAGCGGTTATGACAGAGTATTGTTCTAGATTTTTGTGCATATAGTCAAGCTAAAAAATAATCTAATTCATGAACAATGCCAGTACACTTATCTAACATCATGGATGTTGTAAAATTTTCACGCAAGGTACAGACAGAATAAAATTAAAAACAAGGTCGACGTTGTGTAAAATTGCTCGCTGTGTCTATTTTAATCTATAATGTATCCTGACTTTCATAAAATTATCTAGTAGAATTTTATTTCAATGTGTTTAATGTTCATATCGCAGAAAAATTCAAGAAGGCTTTACATTATCTAAGTTGAACTATTTCTTCAACTCATGGTGATAACTCTTGGTTTCAAATCACTTTGTTATTATATTTTAAACCTTTTTGTAGCAACCCTCAAAAAACTTTGACACCTCGAAAATATTTGCCCCAGTGCTCGAAACATAATGTATGAGCATACAAAGCATACATACATACACACAAAAGAGCACAAACCACACACACACACACACCCCACACAAACACCACACCACACAAAACACACCACACACACACACACACAACACCACACACACACACAACACACACACACCACCCCACAACACCCACACACACACACACACAAAACGTGTGTGGGGTTGTGTGTGTGTGTTTTGTAAATATTGTTTTATATAATATATATAATATTATATATATTTATTTATTATTTATTTATATTTAAAATGTATATATATTACATATGTATTTTATGTATATATATTTAAAAAATATATATGTATATATACAGAGGTATATGTATATGAATACATAATGTATATATAATGTATAAAATATGTGTGCGTATATATTAAAAATATATATATATATATATATTATATATATATATATATTATATATATATATATGTGTGTGTGTGTGTGTGTGTGTGTGTGTGTGTTGTGTTTTTGTGGTGTGTGTTGTGTGTTGTGTGTGTGTGTGTGTGTGTGTGTGTGTGTGTTTTAGACGGGGCAGATGGATAGATCAATAAATAATGTATATATATCTACATCTATCTATAAAACATCTATGTATACATATCTAACCTATCTTTATATATTTATATATAATAAAATATATGTGTATTTGTATAAAAAATATAGACACCCCACACACACACAAAACACAAACACATATACAGGGGCGTCACTTCATGTTATGAGTTGGGGGGTGACGGGTAAATTTGCCCTGAAAAAAATATTTTTTCCCCTGCAAATCACGAAAAAGAAAATGCTCACTAGCTTTTTATAAGTAGCCCAGGAATGGACCATCAACCAGTATTATATATCGTATTATTGGTGGGAAAAATTATAAATTATAAATACCAGAAAACTTGCCCTGCAGAACTAGATTTTGTCCTGCAAAAAAAAGTTTTTTTTAAGAGTTGGGGGGTTTAACCACCCCCCCCCATACCCCCCCCTTAAGTGGGCAAACCCCCGCACACACACACACACCCACACACACACACACCCAAAACACACACACACCACACACACACCACCCACACACACACATAATATATATATATATATATATAAAAATATATAAAATATATAATATATATATATACAATTAGTGTATATATAAATATTAATATATATATATATATATAATATATTAAAATAATATATAGATAGATATTATATATATGTATATATATACATATATATTTTATATATTATATATATATATTATATATATATATGTTATATATATATATATATATATATAATATATAATATATTAATATTATATTATATATATATATATAGTGTGTGTGTGGTGTGTGTGTGTGTGTGTGTGTGTGTGTGTGTGTGTGTGTGTGTGTGTTGGGGTGTGTGTGTGTGTGTGTTTTAAAACCATATAGACATATATATACATACAACACACACACACACCACCACAACATATATATAAAATATATATATTATATATATATATAATATATAATTTTATATATATATTTTAACATATATATATGTGTGCGTGTGTAATATATAACGTATATATGTATATGTGTGTTTTGTGTGTGTGTGTGTGTTGTTGTGTGTGTGTGTGTGTGCATATAAATATATATATAATATATTTTAAAATTTTATATATATATATATATATAATATATATATATGTAAAATATATATAATATATATATATATATATATGGATGCATATATATATATAATATATTATATATATATATAAAATATTATATATATATATATACATATATGTTTTTTGTGCATATTCATTTACATTTATATTTTAAATATACATATGCCTACATATGCCCTATGTTTTATTTTTCACCCCACACCGCACACACCACACCCCACCCAACGTATACAGATATATACATACATATATATATATATCATATTTTATATATATTATATATATATATATACATATATATATATATAAAATATATATATATATATATATATATATATATATATATATATAAAATCATATTATAACAGACACACACACACACACACACCCCCACACACACACAAAACATATATATATTATATATATTATATATTATTATATATATATAATATATATATACATACACATATTTTGTGTGTGTGTGTGTGTTTGAGTGGGTTTTGTGTGCATATAAATATATATAATATATAATATCTATATCATATCTTTTATCTATATCTATTCTATATCTATATCTATATCTATATCTATATATATATATTATATATATATATATAAAATATATAATAATATATATATACATCCCACATACATTATAGTGTTTTTGTGCTTATCTATTTACATTTATGTATAAATATACATATGCCTACATATGCATATGTATATTCACACACAAACAACACACACACACACACACACACACACCCACACACACCCCCTGTCAAAAATACGTAAGCAAGATCGGATGATACACTTCACACCCCCCGTCCTTCTCTTTTCGCACAGGGATAAACATCCCCCCTCGAAGGGGACCGCCGCATAAAAGGACACGTCCGTAAGCAGGGGGAAAGAGCCCACGGCGGGAACAGCCAAAGGCCATTACAGGGTCCGGGCTCCACCACCTCGTCCTCCCCCCGGGGGACCGGAGGCCTCTTGGGAGGGCCCACATCTACCCTCAACAATAAACCAGCAAGCTAAGAACCCTTTCTTTGACCTGCCCAAGTCCATCTCGCGCCTCGCTTACATCTGATGGCAGCGGGTGCCCCACGACCCTCCACAACGTCAATAGTTCGCCAACTCCCTCTGCAGTGCTAGCTACCTGACGAGGGTCTTTTGCGACGCTTGGTTGGCGGATCACGTTATCTTACCGACAGGCTACTTCTTTTCGAATGCCTCCTCTCTTAAATCGCCCAACATCGCTACCAATTCCTCTTTCGATCGCGCCTAGCCCCCACCATGTCCCCTTTAAATACTTAGTGCTGACCACTCACGCCTGTGCTACCCTCCTGACGAAGTCGCTGAAGATGTATCCTCGCCCTTTTACGCTGCCACACTCGCCATTCCGGCCACCTACCTCGCCAAGTCTTCGCGAAACCCTTTGTCAGCACAGTGATGAAGGTCGCAGTTATACCTATTACCACCAATATTTTCCTCGTCACTATTAAAGTAAGTGTAGCTTTTAGTGCCAGAGTAAATAGGGCCCCCCAAATATGCCCCCAAGGTGCCTTCTTTCAAATTCAAGTACACGCACCTCAACGATCGCTATTAACTATATATATAACTTTTTTTTCAAACACAACAAACGAAGTCACACACTGAGATCAAACCTAAGTAACACACACCCTCACCTCACACCTCATTCATCTGCCTAAACCATCCCGTAATTGATATATTGTATTGTCATTTTTGTCCTCACATCGCACAGTTTAAAAACCCATTTTTATTTATCCAAGAACAAATGTTTTACCTTTGAGTTTAATTAATTATTTTTATGTTCGGTTGTTCTCATCATATCATTCATGTATATTTTTTCGAATTAATGAAATTATAATTTTTTTTCTTGTATTTAATGCCTATTACTAATTACTTCATTCCAACTTGTTATATTCTATGTGTACACTAAAATATCGTTGTGTTCTTTATATCACTGTTTCTTAATACCTGCCGTGTAATCTGTCGCTCGTTCACACGTAGTTTTTCGATCACCTGACTATTCTCTTTTTCTACCAAACCAGCCCACTCTACTCGGAATTCACTCTAAGATTGCGGATTTACTAATTGCCATCCCAAAAACTTATACTGAACCCAAATCCCTTTATGACGTCCTCTCGAAGTTCGGTATCTTGTCTCAGTAATGCTGGAAATTTATGCTTCTTTGGGTTTAAGGTTTGGTGAATAAGTACTGATGGTAGTGTCTCCAGTTGCAAATAATGGCAACGCTTTGCAGATACTGTATCTTAAAATAGGTTACACAGTTATCATCACTGCAAGTTAATTTTAAGCCCGACTCATGGCCTTTTACCCTTCTTGGGGGACAAATTGTTCTTATTATACTCTCATTTTTTTTGCAATTTAGTAAGGTGTTTGGGACAATCACATTATCATCCCCCTCCTTAGCCCTTTTACGGCCTGGTACACTTATATTTCAGCTTCTGAAGACGTTTGAACCCTCCTCGCTACTGAATGTTGCACCTCAGTGCGAAACCTCGCCACATCCGCTCCCCTGGCACGCGACGACCCTAGCGACCCTCGGTTTCATCAGGAACCATCTGTAGATACCAAACAGAACCTCAAATGCATCGTTCCAAGCGTTACAGTCGGCTCGAGGATGAGCCATGCGCGTGGCCGAGCGATGTCAACAATACGTAGCAGACCGGATGAGACACTTTACAACCCCCGCCCAAAGGGCAGGCTGCCCTTCTCCTTGGGCAGGACACTGATGTTCGCCCGGTTTTTTTCCTTTTCGCACAGGGATAAAAAATCCGCCCTCGAAGGGAACCGCTACATAAAAAGACACGTTTCCCTAAAGGGAGAGAGAGGGGACATGGCCGACGGGCCAAGCAAAACATGGTCCAGCCTCCACCACTTCGTCCTCCACCCGGGGACACGGGGGCCTCTTGGGGGGTCACCTCTACCCTCAACAATAAACCAGCAAGCTAAGACCCTTTCTTGGGCCCACTCAAGTCCCTCTCTCATGTGGCTTACACACACACACACAAACACACACACACACACACCCCACAACACACACGCAATATATAATATATATATATGTATATATATATATATATATATATTATTTTATATATTAAATATAATATTATATATATGCAATATATATATATATATAACATAAAATTACATATACATATATGATATATATATATATATATATTAAAATTTTTTGCACACACACACCACCACAACACACACACACACACACACACACACAAAAACACACACACACAAAACACACACACACACACACACCCCACACACACACACACACATCATCTATTATATATATATATAATATATAAATATATATTAATATATATATATATAAAAAGAAATATTCCACGGTACACAGCACTCTACTGGTTATGCCTGTGACAACTATGACCGGCGAAATGACAGTAAAAGAAGTGCCTCCCCGAGTCCAGTAATTCCGGCCCTTACCGTCACTTCGCCGATCACTTTAGTAAATCTTATTCTAAATCGCTATGTTTGCCCTTGTTATTAATGCAGAAATTGTAGTTACCAAATGCTCAATATCCAGTATCCTCGTCCAACACATGTAACCAGAGGAAACATCTCCAGTGTTCCTGACCAATATTTTGACCACAGGAACCCTTTTGAAAGGAACATTGACAAATCTTAACTGAAGATTAATTTTTTTCCATTTTCTTATGTTTAGTGACATTTTCATACAGTATCATACAAAAATCACCTCAGAAACTCAGAGCTGAAGTCACTGTGGTCTCAGCATTGGCTCAGTCAACAATTTCAAGCTCAAAATAGACCACTCGCCATCACGGCATGGTAAGACTTCTCGCTCCTCCCACGGCGCCTCTGCCATGCTTGTCCTCTGTACTCCAACTAAAAATACTCCTGCCCTAATAAAGTATAGGGAAACTGCAACACTTTAGCTCAACACATCAAGAAAAAAACCAAACCAGTGCCATCCAAGGGGGACACTTCCTCCCCACTATTTATACTGGCAAACAGCACAAGTTGGGACTCCTATTCCCCACTTACACTGGTGCCAAATATAAATGGGATAAAATTACCAACGACATCACACTAATGACAATTAGTTTTCAAAATTGCACAATGATGGTAAACAAAGTAAATAGCAGTGTGTCTCACACAGTGGACCATTAAATGTAATTACATATGATAAAGTAATAGAGTAAAAACTCTTAGACTGACAAAATATCAAACAAAAATAAGGAATATGAAACTTATAACAGTAATGAACATATACCCGTAATGAAACTGCAACAGTGAAAAATAAGTTTTGTGAAGATGAAATACTCATGCAAAGGAAACTGCAAAAATAACAATCATGTATCATGTAAAGATGACAATATTGCAAAAGTGCCAAGTGAAATCTTACTTGTACGTCTAGCCAAGGCATCGGCAGTTTTGCCCACATGTGATCCCACCCCTAAATAGTTGCCTTTCCTGGGGGGCTCTACAGAAATAGCCTGCTGCAATAGGTTAAGGTTAATAGGTTCTGATTAAGGATTTATTTATCAATATAAGACTGATAGCATTTATTTCTAATCATGGTGTACAAAGGGATTCATGGATTGTAAAAATTAGATATCGATGATTAATTTTTGTTTATATTTGATAAGGTAGTAAAGAAGTCCTTCCCCTTGTTTGCACAACTGGCATTGCTGGCGACAGGAAACTGGGTATAAAAAAAGGGGTATGCTCTGATTTTTCCTTTTTCTTTTCTATAATCCCCCTAAAAGGGGCCACCTTGCCGCGATGGGGGTTTGAGGTCCCAATGACCTGGTGAGCCAGACCCCAGAGCTACCCATAGTGGAGGGGTCACTAAATAGGGATGGGAAAAGTAGGTCCCAAGTGCACCAAGGTATAGGGGGGAAGGGAAGATGATGCACGCATCCCTGGTTCGTTCCATCTTGGACCAGGGAGGAACTCTCCGCATCAGCCCCTGGAGCTTGAGCAATGCTACAACACTACAATCCTGCAAGCTAGCAAACACACCTCTTTGGTCCGGTTTTTTCCGGCTAAATGGGGTGGCTTGACAAGGCCCGGTCAAAGTCAGTCACTGGTCAAAAATTGGGCTAGGGTCAAGCAGCGTGCCCGTCAGCATCAATAGGTCCTGTGACTGCCATCAGCACTGGGTGGGGACTGCGTGTAATTTCCTCACTCCCCCTGTTGACAATTTGGTGTATTTGAGCCCCAACCTATAGGTTCTCCATGTTAGACTCCATGGTGGGCGAGAAGTGGCCGGGGATGAGGAAATAATAAAATTTTGTATGCTTTCTACAAATTTACAAAAAACTGGTTCTTTCCCTTTGACGACCTACACAATACCCTGGCCAGTCCCTGTCAAACATCACCTGTTTTCACTTTTAATCCTCTCCAGGTTCCAAAAGGCTAGATAGGAATTGGATGCTTCCCAGGCTACCGACCGGGAAAGGAGAAAAGTCAAATACCTTATGGTGAAAACCCACTGATGCTGTGTCCATCATGGATTTTTATATTTTGAAGTGCTTTAAACAAGACAGTTGAGGGTGTAAACTTGATCCTCAGATCATCACACAGTGAGTCAAAGTATTATCACCCAGATGAGCAACCCATCAGTGTGTAAATTTGCGACATCCTGGGGCCCCAAGTTCTCACAATCAATCAGTGTAAGGGAACTGTCTTTTTCAGAGACCTGACGAGGAGAAACTGTTAGAGGAATTTAAGGAACTTTTAAAGTAAGTGGCATTAAAAATTTTAAGAAGAAAATTGGATGGTGGTAGAACAATCCCACACAGCTCTTCTAGCGCTTGAAATGCTAGTCCTTTCCGGAATCGGTTGAGTTGACATGGTACCACCTCAAAGGTAATGCCATATGTGCCCAACCCTATGGTGGTGCTTCCACTGTCAGGGGTTTTAGGCATGGAGCCAACTCTTGGAAAAAAGGACAAAACCCAAAAGTTTGTGAAGGGGGTACGCAGGTCACTAAGGGGACAACCGTCCAGGTCCAGTATGCTGTTATCACTGCAAAAAGAAGCCCAAGGAGATTCTTCAGAGCAGTGTATAAAGGTACAATTTTGAAAAGGAAATATTTGGTAATAGGAGCTAGGAGAAAAGTTAGTTTTCCAGAGGCAAAGCATCGTGCCCAAAATGTTGTTCACACAGCTAGGTAAGTCCTTTTACCCCAGTTCTAAAACCCGGGCTTCCTTCCTGTAATTCCTTAACCTCCAATACTTCTTCCACCACTCTGTCACTACCAGTTTGACCTCAGCACTCAAAGGAGGCTTCAGATTCAGAAACTGCTTTTTGGGGAGTGGTTCCCCGTAAGTGGAGTAGGAGTGAGGAGTCTATTGGGGGAGACCCTTTTAAAGTAAGATCTTTGAAACCATCAGGCAAGGCCCAGAGGCCTCAACAGTGACAGATCTAGCTGCACCCTCAGTGGCCTTTGCTGCTGGACAGAACACCCCTGAACCAAAAGCTTAGGGGCGCTCTTTGCCCAGAAAAAATAAGGCCTGTCTCAAGGACTTTCCTCTCCCACAGTAAGGTCTTTGGAGCTGTCAGGCAAGGTCAGAAGCCTCAAAGGTGACACACCAACTGTCCCCCCCATCCACAGGGTCTCCACTGCTAGTCAGAATGCCCCTGAAACTAAAACTCAGGTCTGTCCTTTGCCCAGGCAAAAAGGATCCTGAGCCTGGGTAAAGAAAGCTTGTGGAAAAACAATGTTCCTTCAAAAGGCATCTCAAGAGGCTGATAAGGGAAAGTTTTTAAGAAGGTATGGGGTCCCTTTGTAGTGGACCACCTGAATACCTCCCCACGGTCCCCTACGTATACCTTCCATGCACCTCTTTACGAGATGAAGGACGGTGCCACCCTCGTTCCACAGAGGGGGTTGCAGTCTCGTACCCCTCAGAGGTCGCCCAAAAACCCAATTTTTATCCCCCGGGGGTGAGGATGCCTGACGCGGTGAGGAACCTGCGGCAACGAAAACGGGAAGCGCACCTGGAGCGTCTCACCTGCGCGGCTTCGTTTCCTGTGCTTGTGTTTTATTTGTTTTATTCTTAGCTTTATGTGCTTTTAATAAGCATTTTTACATCGTGTTTTAGCCCAACCTTTGCCGTATTAGAAATAAACCACCAAAGAGAAAATGGATGAAAAGAAACTTTTAATCTGTTAACCTTATTTATTATCATTTTTATCAAAATTTTCTTTATGAATATTTATATCTTTTTTTTTCTTTCTTTTTTTTTCAATTTTACAAAGAACTTTTTATGAACTTATTTTACCATGGATGGTACACTTTGTGCACGATGGTTCTTCTTACTTTTACTATTTTATTTATAGGACTTTTTTTTCATTTTGAAAACAATTTAAAAATATTCTAATGATAATAATAAAATATCTTAGTAACCATAAGATTTTTTTGTTGCAAATCTTGTGGGAACCGAAACTCATTTTCGCCGGCCGGGGGGGCCCCTGAAAAGCCCCGATCCTTCAGGCGGATCCAGTTCGAGTTTCCAGGCCAGTTGCAGCGCTGGACTCCGTGGCTGTGGCGCCGCAGGGATAAGGGTTTGGTCTCGGCAATGTATAGATAAGGGATTAGGTTGCATTTTTACGTGAGAGAAGGTGGTTCTCTTTTTAATATTTGTGTTCGAGTTTTTACTGTTTTATGCCTGTTTTGTCTTTGTCTTGTTTTTTTAGTGTTTGTGTTTTATTTTGCTCGTGTTTCGTTTTATGTTCTGTTGTGTCTTTGGTTCAACAAAATAAATAGATAATTTTGTAATACTCTTTTGATAAGTCCCCGGTAAGAAAATAAGGCTAAGAAACACCTATACATATTTTAGCTTCTAAAGTTTAAAAGGCAAACAATCAAAAAACCCTAAAGTATAGATGAAGCATTTGTACACGCCCCTCCTCGGGATTTAAACACGCCTACCTCACTTGCACAACTACACTTCATACACACACACATACACACACTACTGTGGCTTCCTTTTCCACAATTCTTTCGACCTTGCATCCCCTCTTACACCATACACTCGTTCCCGAAACGTAACAATCGGGTGGTGGGGAGTGACCTTTTTACACCCTTAATGAGCCTGGGGGGAAAGTTGCAAATGATAAGCACAACACCTTAAAACCCCAGGTGCTGTCAAACATCGTATGAAAAGGTAGTTTGGTAAAACAAAAATGAATACCCTAATGCAATGGGATTGCCCGGGAATTCATGCAAAAGGAAGGAACTGCAACATCTGATAGCTTTACGTAACCCAGTTTTGCATTCCTACAAGAGATTATGACCAGGGAAAATTCCAAGTTTAAGCCCATTGTGGGACCTTTGATAATGGACTCCTTGGAGGATGTAGCAGTGATGGTACATCAGTACATTCCCTTTTTTGGCCATACAATTGCAATGACACTGCAGGTGGAAGGCCATGACGATAAAAACCCTTGACATGAATCTATTTTTGCATTAATCTACCTTCCTCCACACAATCTCACCATAGTTGCCTCATCTATTTCTACCCTTGGGAATTTCAATGGGGCAAGCATCACCTCTGGGGAAACCCCCTTTGTGCAACGCTTGAGGAAGGGCCTTGGAGTCCTTGTTCCTAAAGAGTTGATGCATTCTTGCTGTACAGTGACACACCCCACACCTTCCAAATTAAACTGGACATTTTCCAATACTGACCTGTTTGTTGGTTCACCTGGAGTGCAGTTGGATTTCACTTGTCAGAGCATGGAAGACTTGCATAAAAGGAAACCACTTTTCAACACTATTGGAGGTGAGTGGCAAGGGGTTTAAGAGATGGCGACTTGAACATGCAGTTCCACAGGTAAACAACATCCTTCCCAAAAGGCATACCAAGATGTTGGAATCTTTTTAGAGCAACTGCAATAATGCAGGGTTCTGTGAATGATTTTCAGTGTGTTCAAGATGGTGTTGATCAATTCACATCACGAATTCACTTTGTAGCAGAAGCATTCCTGAAACTAGCAGGCCGACCTCTGGGGACCGGTGATGAATGCAAAAAAGCTAATCAGAGCAGGAAAGCTGCATTTAGTTTAGTGAAAAAGACGCCCCGTTGATGTTGACCTGATTCATTACAAAAGGACCTTCGGCAAAATGGGACGTTGTGGGGACAATATGTTGGCAAGTGAGCTAGCTAAAGCTTTGCCTTAAGGACTGTGCAGGAGGTGACGATATTCCATACCAAATTCATATCTCCCCTATTGGAAAGTATCCAAGAGTTCACATGGAAAGAAGTTATAATTATTCCTAACCGCAAACCAGGCAAGGATGCTTCCATATCAATGCATTACAAACCAATTTTCCTCAACCCAGCTGCATCATGGAGAAATGCTAATTATCAGGTTGACATGCCCAAGAAAAGGGAACAGATGCCCTTAGAGATGGGACTGCTGCACAGTTTCCTTCACACAGGGGAGTCAATCGGAAAAGCTACGTACTTCAGTGATTTTTTAAGGTAAAC
>NW_023649966.1:5000-6186 GCF_015228065.2 Penaeus monodon | reverse complement strand
AAAGGTTCCAGCTTTCAATCAAATCGCCTCCACTTGACATCAAGGACCTTTTTGATGATAAAGGGGTTCACGTTCAAAAAGCGATTGATTTTCATTCACGCATTTTACATTCGCGAACCTTGCATTCTCGGTGGGGATTTTGAAAAGTGGTCTTCTCGTTCTGTCGTTAGTGGGGGTTCCGGTGTTCAGGGTCGAGTTTGTCTTAGAGTGGTCATGAGTCGCCCCTCCTCCTTGAGGAGGAGAAGGGGTAGCCGGGGTATCATCCATCCTGGGCATCGGACCAGGTCCGACCCCTTTGCTTAAAATCGTTCTCCTGAAGGGATTTGAAAACTCTTAACTTTTGGTATCAACCTAACAGCAATAGCTAAGAGAGAGTAAATCAGTATTTCGTCCTCTACCCCCCAGTGGAAGCCTGGTTGCGTTCTCCAGTACCACAGAGAGGATCGAGTTATGTGGAGGACACTCCCTTACCGCCGAACTTGCCTAGTGCGAAGGACGGTAAGTCGGTGCCCACCCCCCAGGCGAATACGGGAGCCCACAAGGGTACTCCGGTAGGCTCAGGGAAGTCACATGAAGAAGGAAAATTTTAGAAATGGAGAAAAAGTGCGCCCAAAGGACGCCCCAGACTACTGGGCCTCCCTACCCAGGGGTCAATGCCCGTAAGGGCTACCCTGGTGTAGAAGAGAGCTTTGGGTCTGAGGTGGGGTGCTGACTACTCCTACTGTAGCCTCGTGTCACCTGCAAAAACAAAGCACTGAAGGTGCTGGCAAAGCACAAAAAGTTCTGTAATTACAGGATTTTACTTTACTTTATTTACGTTAAGAAACTCAGAAACAACAATGTCGAGTGAGACGAGAGGCCCCGGGCTCCAGGGTAGCTCTTGTGGCACAAGACTTTGTGTTTGTTGCTTCTGGCTTAAGGTAAGGTGTTTACTCTACAAAAGCTTAAACACGAGTGACGAACAACATCGATATTCATAGCACAAGTAAACAATTCGTTTTTCCCGCCAATACAAGGGAAGGTGAAATCAGGTAAGGGCACAAGATCTACTAATTCACTCCTTTGTAGCTAAGCGCTAGCAGAGCCATCTATGTGCACAGACATTTCATTAAAAAAAAAAAAAAAAAAAAAAAAAAAAAAAAAACGAGCACAGCATTTTCCCCATTTTTTCCCCGTCGGCATTGGG
>NW_023649964.1:0-6188 GCF_015228065.2 Penaeus monodon | reverse complement strand
TCTTTAAGAATGACATATATTAATATATATATATATATTATATATTATTTATATTTTATATATATAGATAGTAATAGATATTGTGTGTGTGTGTGGGGTGTGTTGTGTGTGTGTTTGTGTTGTGTGTGTGTGTGTTTTGTGTGTGAATGTGTGGTGGTGAATGTGTGTGTGTGTGTGTGTGTGTGTGGATGTATGTATTATACAGATTTACATATTGTATGTACATAACACACACACACACACACACACACCAATTCTGTGCCAAAGGTAAAGGTATGGATTAGCGCAGCTTTCTGTCGCTGGGAACAGCAAAGGACCAGGAAATGCTAATTACAGGATTGGCTTGCTTACTGATCGCTGCCGCTCAAAGTAAGTGGAGGTGAAGCGAGGCTACTGAGCAGGGAAACGAACTGCTGTTCAATTAGCGTGATTTTTGAATATATACACATATAATAACACACCCAAAACACACACACACACACAGACATACACACACACACACACACACACACAATCCCTACATACACCCCACACACACAACACACACACACATACACAGACACACACAACACACCACACACACACACACACACACACATATATAAAATATATATATTATATATATATATATATATATAATATATATATATATTACATATATAGCGTGTGCGTATATATGTATATATACACATATATATCCATACATACAAATATATATACATATTTTATATGTGTATATATATAACATACATTACATATATAGGTGTATAGACACAAACCCCAACACACACACACACACACACACACACACACACCACACCACACACACACACGCACACACACCCCATCCCCGCATTTGTGTGTGTCTTGGTGTTGTATAAACATATATAAACATGTATAAAAAATATATATATATATATATATATAAAATATATATATATATAATATATATATATTATATATGCATTATATATATATTATATATATAATATATTATATATATATGTATATATATATATGCATATTTTAAATGATTTTCTTGGCAATTTAGAGGGGTGGTTTGCCGTTGCTTTCCGCCCGGTGTTTTTTCTTTGTTTTTTTTTCATCGAGTCACCATCTCTATCTACCGGTTCTGGCACTGACTCGGCCGGTGCGTTATTCTCTTGCCTACCTAGCCATTGGGTGGCCAAGCCAACCCAAGTCAGTTTCTGGTCCAAGCACCGGATAAAATAGAGGGGAATAATTACCTAAAAGGTAACACGGCACCCCCTGTGGAAACGAACTGGGACCCCACCACGTACTCATTCCAAGAGCATCACAACATGAAAATACAATTAAGTCATGCTGTGACCACGGTGCTCAACATAAACCTACCTTTAAAAAAAAAAAAAAAAAAAAAAAAACATATATATATAAAAATATATATATATTATAATATATATATATATATATATACATATTATAATGTATATATATTCATATATATTATTTCTATATTATATATGCATATATTATATTATATGTATATATCAATGCCTTTATATATTTAATTTTATTTATATATTATATATATATATATAATATATATATATTTAAGGCCCGATGGCCGATGGTTAGAGCATCGGACTCAAGACGTACGACGGAAA
Organism: Penaeus monodon; assembly: GCF_015228065.2. Lineage (NCBI taxonomy): Eukaryota > Metazoa > Arthropoda > Malacostraca > Decapoda > Penaeidae > Penaeus > Penaeus monodon. Next base: position 4,542 of record NW_023649964.1, on the reverse strand, counting down.
ATTTGGTTCGAGGGTTCGATAACGGCCGGCGCTTTTTTCCCATGGGATAAAAATTTCATCTCGATTGCCTGCCTAGCCGCTAGCCGGGGTAAAATGAGAGGGGGGCTGGGATAAAAACCCCGGGGGGGAAGCAATGGCAAACCCACCGCTCTAAAATTGCCAAGAAAATCATGGAACCAGATCGTAAAACGTCCTTGTAGGACAGGGCACTTGAAAAAAAAAATACATTTATATCCATTATAAAAGTTAGAAGCTAGATAGGTAGATATTATAAAAGACAACACACAACACATGCACATGCACCCAAACACATATGTAGTATTATTTGGGTGTTGTTTGGTGTGGTGTGTGGTGTGTGGGGGTGTGGGGTTTTTGTGTTATGTGTTGTGTGTGTGGGTGGTTGGGGGTGTTTGTGTGTGTGTGTGGTGTGGTGTGTGGGTGGTGGTGTGTATATATATATATATTTTATATATATATTATATATACATCCCTAATATTTTCGAAGGGCCCACCATAGTCATTGTCGACATGCAATATGTCCTCCCCCTAAAAGTAGGGCCATGGTGGGCAAACTGATTTAAAACAAAAAACTTTCCCCAGCGGGCCCCTCCTCCATGTAGCTGATGACCAAAGGAACGGAAGACCGATAGGGTTTTGGCAGTCATGCCATCGCAGGTTTGCCAGAACAATATCGAAAGCGCAACGAACCCCTCAGGGACCCCGACTCCCGAACCCTTTTCTTTTAAAAAAATCCCAACAAGGCAGGGGGATTTTTTTGAAAAGGGGTTAAACCCCCCATACCCTTTCATGAAACAAACCACAGGCAGAAATTTTTTTGTAGGGGGTTTAACCCTATAGCCTTTGACCACATGCACGGAATGAACTATAAAAATAAATATATATAATAATATATATATTATTATTATTAATATTAATATTATATACAACACACCACACACACACACCCCAACACACACACACACACACACAAATTATATATATAAAAATATATATATAATATTATTATATAATACTTTAAAATTTTATATATATAATATTTTATATTATCTAAAATTAAAAAATTGTAATATGTATATGTTAACAATAGTTTATATGTGTGTTGTTTTTGTGTATTTTTATATATATTTTATTATTATATTAAAATCCATTTTTTGTATGTTTTATTATATATTAAATTAATATATTTATATTATAATTTATATATTGTGTGTTTATTTATTTATTTATATATAATTTTATTTTTTTTATATTTTTATTGTTTTTTTGTGTGTGTGGTGTGTGTGTTTTTGTGGTGTTTTTATTAAGTTATGTGGTCAGTGTCGCTCTTTTTTTGTCTGCCGTTTGGGTTTGTTTGTTTGAAAACCCCCCACTCCTTAAAAACTTCCACACGTATCCAGGCGCAAAATTTTCCTCGGACAGTTTTTCTGACCGCCATCCTCTCCTCAGGGACGCTTTACCCCCTCCCCCTCCCCCTTCCCATCAACACGGTACCTCCTCCTCCCCATCTCTTTACCCCAACTGAAACTTTCCCACGCCCCACCCCTCCCCTTTCCGTCCACCCCCCTTCCCCACCCACGCGCACTCTCATTTTCTGTGTTTTTTTTTTACCTTTGTATTTTGATAAAAAACTACGGATCTACTGTTTTAAACCCTCTTCACAACGGTATCATGTCTTTTTTTATGACATTTTATACTTTTTTCATTCTTTTGGGGGTTGGATTTTATAACTAAAAATTTTCATTTCATTATTATATTATTATTAAAAAAATTAATTATTTTTGTGGTTGTTTTTGTTGTTGTTTGTTGTTTGTTATTCTTTTTATTATTTTTATATTATTTTTACACATTACTATTTTTTTATTATTATTATTTTATTATTTATTATTATATTTTTATCATTATATAATAAAAATAATTATTTTCTTACTATTTTATTTTTATTACTTTTTTTATTTTATTTTTATTTTTTTGCTGGCATCATTAATTGTTATTTTCATCATTATTTATTATTTTATATTTATATTATTATTTATTTTTATTATTATTTTTTTATAATATTATTATTATTATGTTTTACTATAATTTTATTATTGCTTTGTTTTTTTTTCTTTTTTTTATTATGTTTTTATACATATTTATATTTCTTCTCATTACTAATGTCATTATAACATTACCATATTATTGTCATTAAGGTTTTATCATAGTTTTCATGGTTTTATCATTACATCAAAAATTTTAATTATTATTGAAATTCTTGCAATTTCGTTTTTAATTATCCTTTCCTTTTTTTCTCCCCCTTTTCTCTTCCTTCTTCCCCCTTCCCCCTTTTTTCATCTCTTCCTACTTTTTCCCCCCCTTCTTTCCCTCCCCCTCTCTCCCCCTTTCCCCTTCCCCCTCTCCCCTCTTTTTCCTCTCCCTCTCTCTTTTCCTCCCTTTTTCTCAACCACTCCTCATTCGCCCCCTTTCCCCTTTTCCCCCCCCCCCCCCCCCTCCCCTTCCCCTTCCCCCCTCCTTTCCCTCCCTTTCCACTCTCCTTCACCCCTTTTCTGCCTTTTCTCTCCCCCCTCCCCCACCCCTGCCCCCTTCCTTTTCCCCCCCCCTCCCTTTCCCTTCTTTCTCTCCCCTTTCCCCCCCCCTTCCCTTTCCCCCTTCCCCCCCTTTCCCTTTTCCCTCCCCCTTTCCCCCCCTCCCCCCCCCCCTCTTTTCCCCCCAACCCGGGATGGGTTTTGCCTCCCAAGACGGCAAAGGGAAACACGCCTTCACGTTACTGTTATTTTTCCTTTTTTTATTCCCTTTTACACCTCTTTTTCATCTTTTTTCGATTTTTGTTTATTTACATACTCACGTTTGCCCCTTTTTTTCTTTTCCTTATTTAGTTATTCATTTTTGTCGTATTTACTAATTCACGTTTCTTTATTCCTTATTCGCTTTCGCTCTATTCCTTATTAATTTTTTCCTTTTTTTACTTTTTTACTTTTTAACTATTAAATTATTCAATTTCCTTTATTTTTTGTTCACTTTTTTTTGATTACTTATTCTCTTTTTCCCTTTTACACTTTTCACTTTTGCCTTATTTGTTTTCTTTTTGCCCTTAAAAAATTATTACTTTGTTTTTCATTTTTCTCTTTTGCCGTATACACTTATTCACTTTCCCTTTTTCGTTATTCCTTTTTCCCTTTTACCTTTTCAGAGAGAGAGAGGGAGAGGGAGAGAGAGGTAAAGAGAGAGAGAGAGAGAGAGAGAGAGAGAGAGAGAGGGGAGAGAAAGAAAGAAAGAAAAAGGAGAGAGAGGGAGAGAGGAGAGAGCAGAAGAGGCGAGAGTAAAAACACATTAAAAAGAGTTTGGGCTGAGGATTTATTTTGGAGGAAGAGATAAAACCATATCTTACGGTTATGATGGGAAAATTTTAATAGACACGCACAAAAAACTGGTCTTTATTTTTTTACGCCCGGAAAAAACAGGAATTTTTCAATCCCTATCCTAAGAGGATATAATTTTATTATAATATTATAAAAGAATATAGATAAAGGGGTAAAAAAAAAAACATTTTTAAAACACACACACACACATATCACACACACAAAACACACACCCAACACACACATTTAAAAACAATTACATATATAAATATAAAAAAAAAAAAATATAAAATAATTAAAAAGGGGGGTGGTGTGTGTGTGGTTGGGGGATGGGTATGGGGGTGTGGGTGTGTGTGTGTGTGTGTGTGTGGGTGTGGGGTGTGGGGGGTAAAAAAAAATAAGAAAAATAAATATTAAAAAGAATTATTTTTAAAAAATATATATAATTTATATTTAATCAAATATTATATAATTAATATATATATTATAATATATAATATTTAATAATATTATTATAATTATACAATATAATATAATGATATAATATATAATTTTTATATAATGCATATATATTGAATTTTAAAATATAATAATTACTATTATATTTATATATATATATATATATAAAAATATATACATATATATATTAAAATTAAATTTTATATTATATATATATATATATATTTATATTTTTTTTTTTTTTTGTGTGTGTGTGTGTGGGTGTGTGTGTGGTGTGTTGTGTTGTTGTGTTTTATAATATATAAAATATAAAATATAAATAATATTATTATGTTATATATAATATATATACATTAAAATTATATTAATTATTAATAAATATATATATTATATATTTTAAATTTTTGTGTGGGGTTGTGTGTGTGTGTGTGGGGTGTGTGGTGTGTGTGTGTTGGTGTGTGGGTGTTTTTGTGTGGGTTTTTGTGTGTGTGTTGTGTTTTTGGGTGTTTTTGTGTGTGTGTGTGTTTTAAAAAAAAGTTTTTTTTTTTTTTTTTTTTTTTGGTTTAAATATAACAAATTTTTAAAAAAATAAATTTTATAAAATTTTATTTAAATATATAAAATTTTAAAAATTTTTTAAAAATATTATTTTATATATATGTTATATAATATATATATAATATTTTTTTTCCCCCCCCCCCCC
>NW_023649963.1:0-6188 GCF_015228065.2 Penaeus monodon | reverse complement strand
AAAAAATATTACTTAATACAAAAAATAACAACAAAATTAAAAAATCATAAAATAACAATAACTATAAACCTTAGGGTTAAAAAGGGGTTTCAGGAGGTACTTTTTTCCCCCGAGGGCCTTTTGCTGCCTTTTGCTAGCTGCCGATCTGAGTGACCTTTGCTCGAGTAGGGAAAAAAAAATTAATAGGTTGAAGGTAAAACCCTCACAAACTGTATGGGGAATGAGAAGGGGTTTCTTAAAAAATATAGAAAATATACCTGTAAATATCATGATGTTTTGATATTTATTTTGGAAATAAGCAAGTTGTATATCTACCCAGCTATCTGTCTGTTTTTTCCCTCTCTCATCTTTCACTCTTTCTTTCTATCTCTACGAGTATTTGTTTGACATATGCACACCCAAAAACACCACAACCCCCACACACACACACCAAAAACACACACACACACACAATCAACAACAAACACACACACACACCCCACACACCCCCCACACACACAAAATCCAACATACACACACACACACACACACACACACACCCACAACACACATACACCACACACACACCACACACACACACACACAAAATATATATTAGAAAAATATAATTTTATTAATAAATATATATTATATAATAGAATACACATACATATAAAAAAATTTTATATATATATTATTAATAATTATAATATATATATAATAAAATATATATAATAAATATTATATATATATATATATAATATAGTATATAAAAAGAGAGAGAGAGAGAGAGAGAGAGAGAGAGAGGAAGAGAGAGAGACAGGAAAAGAGAGGAGAGAGAGAAGATAATAGATAGATGAAGATAATAGATATATTATATATTATATATATATATTATATTTAAAATATTATATATTATTTATTTTATTATAATATATGTACTAACAATTATATGATATATATATATATATATAATATATATATTTTATATATATATTATTTTTATATTAATATATTTATATTATATAATAATTATATATATTATTTTTATATATATGTATTAATTTTGTGATTTATTATTATAAAATAATATTTATTAATAATTTTATATATTATATAAAATATTATATTATTTTATTAATTATAACTATAACTATAACTTAAATAAACTATAATATATATATATATATAATATAATTATATTAATATATAATATAATATATTAAAATATATAAAAAATATATTATATAATATATATATATATATAAACACAAAAACCCAAAAAACACACAAAATATAAATCTGAAGAATTTTAATTTATAAATTAATCCCCGAGGCCCCTGGGGGGTGTGTGTAAACTTCCTAAATTTCTTAGATGAGTAATAGGGAATTCTATGGAATAGTGCACACCCTTTTAGTGGGGGGTGTGCATGGTTGGGTTTTTTCCGCCTGGTTTTATAACAGAGTGACCTGAGTTTTGAGTTCGGTCAGGGAGGGTTGTTATTTATTGATTAAAGCGGCATTGCATTAATATTAATATAATATTATATATTATAATATAATATATAATATATATTTAAAAATATTATAATGTATAATTGTTATTATAAATAATATATATATAATAAATTTTAAAATATAAATAATATATATATATATTTTAAATATATATATAAATTTTATTTGTTGTGTTGGGGGTGTGGTGTGGGTCATATTCTTTTATATTATAAAAGTTAAAAAAATTTTTCACACACACAAACACACCACACACACACACACAACACACACACACACAAAACCCCACAACACACACCACAAAACACACACAAACACAAACACACACCCACACACACACACAACACACACACCACACACAACCACGGCTGTCATGGTTTTATAACCAGAGGGCCGATTGAGTCCTGGGCAGGGGGGTTTTTTTTTTTATTGTATGAAAGCGGCATTGCATTTATATTATATATAATTATATATAATTAATATAAATATATATATATATATTTATTATATATATATATGTATATATATTAATATATATTATATATATAATAATTATATTTATATATATATATTATATATATATATAATTTAAATTTATATATATATTTTATATTTTTTGTGTGTGTGTGTTTTGTGTTCATATTTTTTTTATATATTAAAAATACACAATATTTTCACACACCACACCACACAACACACACACACAAAAACACACACACCACACACACACACACACACACACCCCACACACCCACACCACACACCACACACACACATAACACAACCACACACACACACGCGCGCGCGCGCGCGCGCGCGCGCGCACAGGCATTTTTCCGAGTGCCGCGGCCGGGTCCAGTGCTCTAATCCCATCGCGGCAGTCTTTAAATATATACACACTCCACACACATTCGCATGTGAGTGATTTGTGTGTACACTTGCGCGGATTTATATATATATATATATATATAATATATATATATATATTTATATATATATATATATATTAAAATATATAATATATAATATATAATATATATATATATATATGTAGGTGTATGTATATGTATGTATATATATATATATTTATATATATATATAATATATATATTATATATTATCTATATATATATATATATATGTTGTATTATATATGTTGTATCAAATCTATCTATCTATCTATCTATCTATCTATCTATCTATCTATCTATTCTATATTTATACCATATATATATATATATATATATATATTTTATATTAATAAAAATTATAATATTATATATATTTTATATATTTTATATATATAAAATATATATATATTTTAATACATATATATATACAAGAGGAACCAAAGAGTATTTCTTAACGGGACAACATACAAAACCATAAAGCATAAAATGAATAAGGATGAATCTGATCCATGAAAGCAAAGAAAAATAATGTTGATTAAATTTCATTCCCTCGATAAGATAAAAAAAAAATTGGCGCCCTGCTTGGGTGTCTGACCAAATTTTGGGCATAAATCGGACGAATTTCGACCTCTTTTATGGCCCTTCTCGATTATATGTGTTTGTTCACCTTACATCTTTTTATCTTTTACTTTTCCTCTTCTTTCCTCTCAGTTTCCTTATCTCCGTCTTTTATTTCCTCTCTGCTTTTTTGTTTTCTTTTCTCACTTATTCTCTCTATTTATTTTTCAAGTATCTGTGCACTTCTTACTCTCTTTTATTTTATTTTTTCTTATCTCTGTCTCTCTGTCACTAATTCTCTCTGTTATTCTCTCTCTGCTTCTTTTACTCTCTCTCTCTCTCTCTCTTCCTTTCCTCTCTGCTTTTCTCTCTCTCTGTCTCTACCTTTCTTTCATTATCTCTCGTCTTTTATTTTCTCTCTACTTATCTACCCTTCTTTCACTTTTGTTGTCTTTTATTTCCTTTCTCCTTGTCTTTCGCTATTCCTTCTTTATTCTCTCAGTGTCTCTAGATTTGTTTTTAACTCTTTGATAACGAAAATATAACGATAATGGGATTATTTCAGTTATATGATGTTCATGGTATTGAGAATAAAAACCGTTTATGATGATTATAGTTATGGTTATAATGAGAATAATGATAAAATGATAATAATATTAATAATAATAAATGGTGATAACTTAGTAACTGTTTATATAACCTTCTTCTTCATTCTTTCGTTATTCTTGGGTACCTTTTTTTTTCATTTTCTTATGCCTTTTTTTTATTTTATTTTGTTTATCGTATTTATTTTATTTATTTTTTTTATTTATTTTTTTTTTTTTTTACATTTCCCTTTTACTTCCTCCTATGTTCCCGTTTTTCCATAACTTCGATCTTTCATCCTCTTCTTCAATTTCTCCTTTTTTTCCTCTTTCTTTTCTTCTTTTTCTTCTACTTCTCCCTCTCCTCTTCATCTATTCCTCTTTTTCACTTCTTTCTCTTCAACTTCTTTATCTTTTTTTCTTCATTTCCAACTGTTCTCCCTATTCCTCTTCGTCTTCTGATCAGATGAGACGCGGTTTTCATTTTATTTATCACCTTTTTACCATTTCTTTTTTCTTTCCCTTTTTTTGTTGTTACTCTTTATGATCAACACTTTTGTTCTATTTATTATTACTATTATCATTATTATCTTTGTTATTACCATTGTTATTGTGATTATCAATTTTATCGTTATTAGTATTATCATCATTGTGATCATCATCCTCATGATCATTATTTTCATTATCCTTATTATCCTCACGATCGTCATTTTGATCATTATCCTTATCACCATTTTTAAACCACTTTTCTTCTTTCTCCTCTTGTTTTTTTATCGCTTTTTCTTCCCTTCTCCCCCCTTTTCCCCCAGTCGGAAGGAGAAAAGACACTGAATCTCGAACTCGGCGAAGGTCGCCATTTCCTGCATGTTTTTAAGGAAATTTGCGGCTCCCTGTGTGCTCTCCTGCCTCTTCCCACTCCTTTCTTCCGTCCCCGCTGGTCTCCTTGTTCTAAATCTTTTATTTTTGTTGTTATTCGTTTGGCTATTATGATTATGTCTCTTTTTTTTCTTTTTTCTCTCTCTTTTCCCTTCTGATGTTATTCTTTTTCTATGTTCTTAATCATCTTATTCATTATCTATCTCCTTCTTCGTCTTCCTATTCTTCCTTTTCTTTTTTCTATCTCCATCATCTTCCTCTCTGCGGTTGATGATTTTTATTTGAAATTTCATCCTTTGCCCTTAGGTCATTTTCTTTCACTTTTATTTTTTCCCCTTTAATGCATCACAAATTTTTAGTTTAACAATCTTCATGTTGCACAAAAATCACGATGAAAATGACAGTTGCATAGTCTATCAATACCTCTCTTTATTATTTTATTTTTGTATGTAACTTCCACTTTTTTTTTCTCTCTCTCTCTCTCTCTGTTTTTTCATTCCTTTTCTCTTTTCCTCTTCAAAATACTCGTTTTCATAGTCACTCTTTTGTTTGAGATACAGATTGGTTTGCATACGTCTTGCAGGATGTAATATATTCTGTCAAAATACGTGGAATAAAGTTAAGCCACAAGGAAATGAGATTAGAGGGATTTTGTCATATCTTTACACACGCACACACACACACACGCACACACACACACACACAAAACACACACACACACACACACACGCACACACACCACACACACACACACACACAACACAACCACACACACACACACACAAAAAAAAAAAAAAAAAAAAAAAAAAATATATTTATATATATTTTAAAAAATTTATATATATATATAATATATATATATATATAATAGTAAAATTTTTATAAAAAAACCAAAAACCCTTTATTTTTATAAAAAAAAAAAAAAAAAAAAACAAAAAAACCAAAAAAAAAAAACCCCCAAAAAAATATAAAATTTATATATATATTTTATTATAAAAGAAAAAAAATTTTTTTAAAATTTTTTAAATTTAAAAAAATTTTTGATAAATTATATTTATAAAATATATTATAATTAATTTTATATATATATATATAAAAAAAAAAAAATTTTTTATTTATATATATATATATAAAAAATTTTTTTTATATATTAATAAACAAAAAATTTTATTGTTGTGTTGGTTAAATATATATATTTATATATTTTTTATAAAAATTTATATATATAATATATATTAATATAATAATAATATATAATATATTAATAAAATAATTTAAAATTAATATATTTTTAAATATATATTATATAATATAAAATTTTTTTTTTATAAAAATTATATAATTTTTTTAATATTATTATATATATATATATATATAAAAATTTTTAAAAATTATAATATTTAAACACACACAAATATAATTTTTTTTATATTTTTTAATAATTTTTTAAATATATTTTAAATTATTATATTAAATAATTTTTTTAATATAATATATATAAAATATAATATATAATATATAATTATAATAAATAAATTTAAAAATTTAATAATTATAAAATAAAAAATATATATTATTTTAAATTATATTAATAATAATAAAATTTTTTTTTTTGTTTTTTTGTTTTTTTTTTTTTTTTTTTTTTTTTTAAAAATTTTAAATTTTTTTTAAAAAAATAATATACATATATAAAAAAAATATATTTTTTTTATATATTATATATATATTTTTAAAATTATAAAAAAGTTTTTTTTTTTTTTTTTTT
>NW_023649962.1:0-5000 GCF_015228065.2 Penaeus monodon | reverse complement strand
ATAATAATAATAATAATAATAATAATAATAATAATAATAATAATAATAATAGTAATAATAATAATAATAATGATAATATTGATAATATTAATAATCATCAAATGTTATCAAAATTCTCTTTATTCTCACTTTTATCCTCATTATTGTCATGATTAATAGATTTTGGTAATTATTATCATTATTACCCTAATAATTTCAAAATCATCAGAGAAATCGAAAAAACGTCATTTTGGAGTATACTCTCAAAAGGCTATATTTCACAAGATTTTGCCGCTTTTTCGACTTTTAGGAATTATTTTCTTTTACCTTTTTTATTATAAATGGAGACAATTCCTGTTATTATCATCATTATTATCATGATTATCATCAATATTATCATTATCATCATCATTATCATCATTATCATCATTATCATCATCATTATCATCATTATTGCAATTATTATCATCATTATTGCAATTGTTATCATTATTATTGCAATTATTGCAGTTATAATATATAATTGTGCAACTATACTAGTAATAACAACAATAATAATAGAAATAACAATAATAATAACAATATTAACGATATTATAATAATTATTTATATCACTATTTTAATTAATATCGTAATTACAGTAATTATTACTGTTATAATAATTATTTTTGCAATTATACTACTAGTAAAAATGATAATAATGATAATAATAACAATAATAATATTAATAACGATATTATAACGACTATTAACATTATTATTATATGAGGTGACACCGGTTGATGAGCGTATCATGGCATTGAGACTGAAGCATGCTTTTGGCTTCTTGTCTCTTATTGCTGTATACGCTCCTACCGATGTATATAAAACCGATGTGAAAGAGGCGTTCTATGCTAAACTCGCATCTGTGGCAGACGATTGCCCCCGGCGAGACATTCGCATTGTTCTGGGCGACTTCAATGCGGTATCCGGCTGTGACCGAGCTGGCTACGAGATGTCTGTCGGCCCCCATGGCTCGGGAGCAATGACCGTCCTCTCCCGTCACCGTACGAGTACCTTACACACTTTTACACACACTCACCCCCTTTCACATACTGCCACACAACTTACTTCTCCCTTTCAAATACTTACTGCAATGACCATCCTCTCCCAGACTCTGATTTACCCATTCATTTGTATTCATACACAAAAGACCGGGCACAGTTTTCAACACGTTTCCACATATATGCAAAAAAAACTCGTCGAACAAGCACAAAAATGACATATAAAAACGAATATCCAACTATGCATATACACATATATTTGTATAATCATATTTACACATATCAATTTTTATATTCATACAAAATAGCTCAAAAAACATTCATCTATACAGGGATACAAATTGCACGTGTGTACGCGTCCCCGTCGGGAAGGGTTTAAAAGGCTATATTTCGCTAGATTTTGCCGCTTTTTCGACTTTTGGGAATTATTTTCTTTTACCTTTTTTTATTATAAATGGAGACAATTATCATTATTACCCTAATAATTGCCAAAATCATCAGAGAAATCGAAAAAACGTCATTTTGGAGTATACTCTCAAAAGGCTATATTTCGCTAGATTTTGCCGCTTTTTTCGACTTTTGGGAATTATTTTCTTTTACCTTTTTTATTATAAATGGAGACAATTCCTGTTATTATCATCATTATTATCATGATTATCATCAATATTATCATTATCATCATCATTATCATCATTATCATCATTATTATCATCATTATTGCAATTATTATCATTATTATTGCAATTATTGCAGTTATAATATATAATTTTGCAACTATACTAATAACAACAACAATAATAATAGAAATAACAATAATAATAACAATAATAACGATATTATAATAATTATTTATATCATTATTTTAATTAATATCGTAATTACAGTAATTATTACTGTTATAATAATTCTTTTTGCAATTATACTACTAGTAAAAATGATAATAATGATAATAATAACAATAATAATATTAATAACGATATTATAACGACTATTAACATTATTATTATACTTATTATTATTATTTTTATTGTTATTATTACAGTTATAATATATGTTTTGGCAATAATACTAATAAAAAAGTAATAATAATAATAATAATGATAATAATAATAATAATAATAATAATAATAATAATAATAATAATAATAATAATAATAATAATAATAATAATAATAAATGTAATAATAATAATAATAATGATAATATTGATAATATTAATAATCATCAAATGTTATCAAAATTCTCTTTATTCTCACTTTTATCCTCATTATTGTCATGATTAATACGATTTTGGTAATTATTATCATTATTACCCTAATAATTGCCAAAATCATCAAAGATATCGAAAAAACGTCATTTTGGAGTATACTCTCAAAAGGCTATATTTCGCTAGATTTTGCCGCTTTTTCGACTTTTGGGAATTATTTTCTTTTACCTTTTTTTTTTATCATACATGGAGACAATTCCTGTTATTATCATCATTATTATCATGATTATCATCAATATTATCATTATCATCATCATTATCATCATTATCATCATCATTATCATCATTATTGCAATTATTATCATCATTATCGCAATTATTATCATTATTATTGCAATTATTGCAGTTATAATATATAATTTTGCAACTATACTAATAACAACAACAATAATAATAGAAATAACAATAATAACAACAATAATAACGATATTATAATAATTATTTATATCATTATTTTAATTAATATCGTAATTACAGTAATTATTACTGTTATAATAATTATTTTTGCAATTATACTACTAGTAATAATAATAATAATAATAATAATAATAATAATAATAATAATAATAATTATTATTATAATAGTAATAATATTAATAATAAAAATAATAAAAAATAATGATAATAATAATAATGATAATAATAATAATAATAATAATAATGATATAATTGATAATATTAATAATCATCAAATGTTATCAAAATTCTCTTTATTCTCACTTTTATCCTCATTATTGTCATGATTAATACGATTTTGGTATTTATCATGATTATTACCCTAATAATTGCCAAAATCATCAGAGAAATCGAAAAAACGTCATTTTGGAGTATACTCTCAAAAGGCTATATTTCGCTAGATTTTGCCGCATTTTCGACTTTTTGGGAAATTATTTTCTTTTACCTTTTTTTTATTATAAATGGAGACAATTCCTGTTATTATCATCATTATTATCATGATTATCATCAATATCATCATTATAATCATCATTATCATCATTATTGCAATTATTATCATCATTATTGCAATTATTATCATTATTATTGCAATTATTGTGGTTATAATATATAATTTTGCACTATACTAATAACAACAACAATAATAATAGAAATAACAATAATAATAACAATAATAACGATATTATAATAATTATTTATATCATTATTTTAATTAATATCGTAATTACAGTAATTATTACTGTTATAATAATTATTTTTGCAATTATACTACTAGTAAAAATGATAATAATGATAATAATAACAATAATAATATTAATAACGATATTATAACGACTATTAACATTATTATTATACTTATTATTATTATTGTTATTATTATTATTACAGTTATAATATATGTTTGGCAATAATACTAATAAAAAAAAGTAACAATAATAAAATAATAGTAATAATAATAATAATGATAATAATAATAATAATAATAATAATAATAATAATAATAATAATAATAATAATAATAATAATAATAATAATAATAATAATAATAATAATAATAATAATAATAATAGTAATAATAATAATAATAATGATAATATTGATAATATTAATAATCATCAAATGTTATCAAAATTCTCTTTATTCTCACTTTTATCCTCATTATTGTCATGATTAATACGATTTTGGTAATTATTATCATTATTACCCTAATAATTACCAAAATCATCAGAGAAATCAAAAAAACGTCATTTTGGAGTATACTCTAAAAGTTTTTTTTTTTTTTTTGGGTTTTTCTTTTGTTTTTTTATAAATGGAGACAATTCCTGTTATTATCATCAATATTATCATGATTATCATCAATATTATCATTATCATCATCATTATCATCATTATCATCATTATCATAATCATTATCATCATTATTGCAATTATTATCATCATTATTTTAATTAATATCGTAATTATAGTAATTATTACTGTTATAATAATTATTTTTGCAATTATGCTACAAGTAAAAATAATAATAATGATAATAATAATAATAATAATAATAATAATAATAATAATAATAATAATAATAATAATAAAATAATAATAATAATAATAATAATAATAATAATAATAATAATAGTAATAATAATACACACACACACACACACAAACACACACACACACACACATATATATATATATATATATTTATATATAAACAATCACATACATACACACACACACACACACACACCGCAAACACATACACACATATATATATATATATATATAATATATATATATATATATTTTATATATATATATATATATATATATATATTATGTATATATATATATATATATTAATATATATATATATATATATATATATATATATATATATATACATATATATACATATATATTCAATTTTATTCTCATATATTTTTATATACCTATCTATATATATACATAATATATAATATTAAAATATATATATTAATATATATATATATGTGTGTGTGTGGTGTGTGTGTGTGTGTGTGTGTGTGTGTGTGTGTGTGTGTGTGTTGGTTTGTGTGTGTGTGTGTGTGTGTGTGTTTTTTGTGTGTGTTTGTGTGTGTGTATAAATATAATTTTTTCTATAAATATATATAAAAAATATATATATATATATATATATATAAAATATTATATATATATTAATATATATATTATAATATATAAATTATATATATAAATAATATATAATTTAAAATAATAAA
>NW_023649961.1:0-5000 GCF_015228065.2 Penaeus monodon | reverse complement strand
AAGTGCGGTGTTTTCCCTTTTTTTAGGTAATCTTTTCTCTTATTTTATCCGGGTTTGGGGGCCGCACTGACTTGGGCGGGTTTGGCCCAAACCCAGTGGCTGGTAGGCAACGGGGGAAAATTCTTCCCCCCGGGGAACAACGCCCCGGCGGGACTCAAACCCCTCGAAACTCAGATTGCCGTCGTGACAGTCTTGAGTCCGATTTTAAAGCATCGGCCACCGGGGCCCTTAAGTCCCCGTCCCAAAAGGAGTTGGGACCATGGATTTCTA
The DNA here is from genome assembly GCF_015228065.2 of Penaeus monodon. Classification (NCBI taxonomy): domain Eukaryota; kingdom Metazoa; phylum Arthropoda; class Malacostraca; order Decapoda; family Penaeidae; genus Penaeus; species Penaeus monodon. The sequence continues at coordinate 4,730 of NW_023649961.1, read as the reverse complement.
TGTTTTTCTTGGCAATTTAGAGCGGGGGTTTTGCCGTTCCCTTTCCCCCCGGTGTTTTTATCGAGTCCCATCTCTTTTTCCCCGGTTCGGGGCCCGGGCACGACTTAGGTGGCTGCCCACCCAGCGGCTAGGCAGGCAATCGAGGTGTGAAGTTCCTTGCCCAGGGAAACAACGCTGCGGCCGGGTGACTCGAACCCTCGAACTCAGATTGCGTCGTGACAGTCTTGAGTCCATGCTACTAACCCACTCGCGCCACGCGCCTCATGTATATAATGTATATATATATATAATAGATAATATATATATTATATATATATATTATACTAATGTATAGTAGATATATTGATAGTGAGGAGTTTGATGGCTAGTGGTATATATATATTATATTATATATCGATATATATTATGTTATGTATATATGTATGTGTGTTTATATGTATATATGTGTATATTTATGTATGTATATATATGTATCGTTTATATGTTTATATGTATTATATGTGATATATATGTATGTATTTGTATGTATTGTATATGTATATATGTATGTATGCACGTAATATATGTATGTATGTATAATATTATATATATAGATATATCTATATATATATAATATATATATATATATATATATATATATATACATAGTGTAGGTTGTGTGGTGTGTGTGTGTGTGTGTGTGTGTGTGTGTGGTGTGTTGTGGTGTGTGTGTTGTGTGTGTGTGTGTGTAGTGTGCATGTGTGTGTGTGTTGTGTGTGGGTGTGTTGCGGGTGTTTTTTTTTTTTGTGTGGTATGTGTATGTGTAAGTGTAAGTGTAAACGCAAGTGTAAGTGTAAGTGTACGTGTAAGTGTAAGTGTACGTGTAAGTGTATGGTAAGTGTAAGTGTAAGTGTATGTGTATGTGTATGTGTGTGTGTGTGTGCTTTGTATGCATAGATAGGAGATAATATAACAGAGAAAAGAAAAAGTAGGGAATATAGGAGAGAAAACAATTTAAGAGAGAGACACAAAGCTAGAGAGAGACGAGAGAGAAGAGAGAGAGAGAGAGAGAGAGAGAGAGCTCGAGAGAGGAAAAAGAGAGAAAGAGAGAGAGAGTAGAGATGAGACGAGAGAGAGAGAGAGAGAAAGCAATATTTATGATCTCCAAGACAGAGCAACACACAACACACCTCACTCCTTCCGCCAAGCGTGGCAAGAATGGACACGCAGTAGGCAAAAATGGAGGCGCGCCTTACAGAGTTCAGTTTCATGCGTCCATTTAATTTACACAGCAGCGCCCGAGTTAATCCTCGGTTTTAATTTTCCCATTCGAAGAAATTCACCCGGTGAGGATACATGGACACATTATCGGCGACGATTATTTCGGTGAATTTTTCGTATCTAAAGCGTCGCTTGGTCCAGATTTGTCCCCAGTGAAAAAGTAAACATATGATTCCGTGCGGTGATAACGAAAGGCATCAACAAAATTAGATTTTGCACGTAATAAACTACGCTGTCCAGTGGAAAATGAATGGATTGAAAAAAGAATAATTATTGTTTAATGAATACGAAGCTGGTCTCATTCGTATTGTATTGTGTGTTAGTAATTTATTTTGTGTTTCCGAATGCTGTATTCTGCAAGTTATATGAAAGAAGACAAGTGAGTCAATTTGTATTTTGTTTGTTTGCTTGTGTGGTGTGTGTGTGTGGTGTGTGTGTGTGTGTGTGTGTGTTTGTGTGTGTGTGTGTGGGGTGTGTGTGTGTGTGTGAGTGTGTGTGTGTGTGTGTATGTGTGCTGTGTGTGTGTGTGTGTACTGTGTGTTTGTGAAGCGTCCGTGCGTTGTATGTAGTGTGCGTGAGCGCGCCGTGTATACCTACTAGCACGTCAATATATATTCGCACCAGTAATTGCATGGTTTTTTCGCTATGTATAGAAGGTTATAAATCTTTCTTCAAACTTAATGATTTTCGAAGATTTAATACAGGCGTCATCATTATCACTGCAAAGTTCCACGCCACTTATCCCTCCAATAATCTATTCCGGCAATTGAAAGAACCCTTGTCACCTCGGAAGTGAATGGAGGGAGCTGGCAGGCGAGCTGGGTGCGAGCTAAGCGACTTCGCGGAGTTGAGCATAAGGGGAGGGAGAGGGGCAGGGGGACTAAGGGACGGGAGCAGGGGCAGGGACTAAGGGAGGGAGAGGGGCAGGGACTAAGGGAGGGAGAGGCGCAGGGACTAAGGGAGGGAGAGGGCAGGACTCAGGGAGGGAGAGGGCAGGGACTAAGGGAGGAGAGGGGCGGGGGACTAAGGGAGGGGAGAGGGCAGGACTAAGGGAGGAAGAGGGGCAGGTAGGGACTAAGGGAGGAGAGAAGGGGCGGGAACTAAGGGATGGGAAGAGGCAGGGAACCTAAGGAGGGAGAGGGGCAGGGACCAAGGGAGGAAGAGGGGAGGGGACTAAGGGAGGGAGAGGGGCAGGACTAAGGGAGGAAGAGGGCAGGGATAAGGAGGGAGAGGTGGCAGGGACTGAGGGAGGGATAGGCGCAGGGGACCCCCCCTAAAAAAAATCTACAAAAAAAAAAAAAAAAAAAAAAAAAAAAAAAAGGGAGGAGAGGGCAGGGACTAAGGAGGGAGAGGGGGCAGGGAATAAGGAGGGCGAGGGGCAGGGACAAGGGAGGAAGAGGAGGCAGGGAACTAAGGGATGGAGAGGGGCAGGGACAAGGAGGAAGAGGGGCGGGACTAAGGGAGGAGAGGGGCAGACTAAGGGAGGGAGAGGGCAGGGGACTAAGGAGGCGAGAAGGGGAAGGGATAAGGGAGGGAGAGGGGCAGGGATAAGGGAAGGAGAGGGGCAAGGAGAAAGGGATGGGAAGGGCAAGGAGGAAGGAGGTAAGGGAGCAAGGGCAAGAAAGAGGTAATAATAATAAATATGATAATGATACTTATAATCATAATAATAATAATAATAATAATAATAATGATAATAATAACAACAATAATAAACAAATAAAAAAAAATAAAAATACAATGATAATGGTGATAATAATGATAAAACAATAATGATATGATAATAAACCAAAGATAATAATAATGATATAATGATAATATTATAGTATAATAACGATTATGATGATGATGATGACAATATTTATAATAATAACAACAACAACAAACAATAATAATAACAACAATAACAATAACATAATAATAACAATAATAATAATAACCAATAAATAATAATAATAATAATAATAATAATAATAATTTATTATTTATAACAATAACAATAATAACAAAACAACAAGAACAACAATAACAACATAGCAATGTTAATAATAATAACAATAACAGTAATAATAATAAAAATAATAATAATAATAAAATAATAATAATAATAATAATTTATTATTATTATAACAAAATAATAATAACAAAACAACAACAACAACAACATAGCAATAAAATAATATAACATGACAAGGGGCGTCAAGGGCTTGGACAGGGAGGAGCAAAGGCCAGGTTTTGGGGGGGAAAGGGCGTGGGCTAAAGAGGCCGGAAGCGGGGGAAAAAGGTGATGCTGTGGCTTGGGAATTAGCCCGGGAACCTGTGACGGTCCATGGCGCACCCCCTTTTGTATCCCAAGTTGGAACCAAGGACTGAGCGAGTTGTCAGGTTAAACATTCCTTGCTGACTTTCCCAACAAACTTTGTAAGTAAAAATACCCGTGAGAAGATAAAAAAAAAAAGTAAAAGAAAAAAGGGGAGGGGGAAACCCAGCGGCTCTAAATACTTTTTTTTTATCTTCTGGTTAGTCTTGGATGATGTACTGCGTTTATTTCCTAAGTGTTCAGCTTTTCTTGCGAGATGCAGAAGGAGGATTACACCCATTTCTTGGTCAAGGCGCCCCGTCACGGCTATATTTAAAAGCTTTTGTGGAATTTCCGCAGAAGACTTTTCTTCACCCCCCTTGCCTTCAGTCTCGATTAAAAAATACTTACATACATACGTGAATACAGACGTACATGCATAGAGCAAAAGTGTTGTATATACCGAATGTACTGATGTCGATAATCAGAGAAAATTATTTTTATCAGAACCGCTTTTTATATCGATGGTTGGTTTGTTATGCTCTTGCGATGTTCTGTATTCTTGTCCCACGTAGTAGTAGGAGTATCATGTATAATGATAATAGCAACAATTAAAAAATTATTGATATATTTATAATATCTTCATCATCATAATTGTTATCATTTTGATTATACATTCTTATCATCCCTCCCTTATCATAAAACAATATCATCATCTCATTTATCATCTTAGTATCTTTTTCATCAATTTATCACAGCACGCATACAGAGTGAAAGAAGGGGTAGTATCAATTAAAAAAAGTTTTTAATTAAAGAAAGTGTGTTTGTGTGTGGGGGGGGGGCTTCACCAATTTTTGACCGAAACAAAGTACCAAGAGAGGTTGGCGCTAAAATATGACTGTAGTATGATGAAACCATAACAAAGGGGGTGGTCTTAAAATAACAATAGTAAAATAATTTTATTTGAAAGGGTTTTGTTATCAAAGATACCCGGAGATCACCCAATGCACGAATATTACAAAAAGGCAAATACTAAAACAGATGATTTGAAAATTGCTTTCAACCAATCGCGACAAATATACGGAAATCCATATATATAAAATATTGCGTTTTAAAGCTTTTAAACCTGCAACACGTGGGGAGGGAGTTGTTCATAGACCTTCATGAAAAT
>NW_023649960.1:0-6189 GCF_015228065.2 Penaeus monodon | reverse complement strand
CATTTTTTTTTTAAATTTTTTTGTTTGGTTTTTTTTTTTTTTGAAAAAAAAAAAATTTTTTTTTTTAAAATTTTATATATATATAAAAAAAAAAAAAATTTTAATATATATATATAAAATTTAATAAAAAAAAATTTAAAAAAAAAAAAAAAAATTTTTTTTTTTTTTTTATATAAAAAATTTTTTTTTTAAACTTTTTTATAATATTTATTATATATTTTTAAAAACTATAAAAAAATTTTTTTTTTAAAAATTTTTAAAAAAAATTATTTTTTTTTGTGTGTGTTTTTGTATATATGGTGTGTGGTGCACACATACAGAAACTACACGTGGCACGAAAGAAAACATAGTAAACATAAAAACACACCCCAAAACGCAAGCACACAAAATTTTCAAAGAAAAGTCAAAAAAAATTCTTATATAGAATGTCGACAGATAGGCGGATCAAAAAGGGGCAAAATTTTGGAGTCTCACTTTTAAAACCAAAATGGAGATGCGAGATGTCAACAATTAGATACATAATTATTAATTTTTACTCGATATTGTTTTAAAATTATCAAAAGTGAAAAAAAATTTTCCTTTTTATTTTGAAAAACAAAGATTTCCCTTTATCTTACCTCCCTCAGCCCTGCGAGCTGCCCCAAACGCACTTCTGCATTTTTCTTGGGCCCCCTTTCCCCAAGAATCCCCTAGATATCTTTTTTCCCTACAGATCCTTCTGATGTATCTGCGGTCGCCCCCTTCGCCCGGGCATTTCTTTGCCTGGCAGAGCCTTCCCGGTATACCCTCTTAAGTTGGGAAAAACCCTTTTTCCCCTTTAAAAAAAAAAAAAAATTTATTTTTTTAAAAAAAAAAAAAAAAGGGGGATTTTAATTTCCGGGAAGGGAAACCCCCAAAAAAAGGGGGGACCCCTGGTGGGTTTTTAGGGAAAAAACACAAAAAAAGGAAAGGGAAAGGGGTGGGGGTGGGGTTTTCCACCCTTGGGTTTTGGGGGGTTCCCCAAACCCCCAGGGGGGTTTTGGGAATTTAGCAAAAAACCGGAGGGCCCCCTTTGGGTAAGGCTGGACCCTTGGGTGTTTTGGGGTTTGGGAGAAAGGGGGGGTTGTTTTGGGGGATTCTTAAAATTAAGAAATTTTTGGGTGTGACCCCAGGGAACCCGGGGGGGGTGGTAATAACCGGGGAAAGGTAGGGCCGGGGAAAAAAAAAACCATTTAATAAACCCAAACCCCCCCCAGTGTCCCATGGGAAGATAGGCAACCCTTTGGGGTTTTCTTTGATGGAGAAATTTTTGGGGGGTTGGGGTCTGGTTTTGTGGGATCCTGCTGCTGTACCCGAGGGGAAGGGAGCGTCCCCAAAGAAGAGGTTTTCCGGGGTGTACCGACCCCCTTTAGTTCGGGTTTTTTTTTCTCCTGACAAGTTAAGGAGTGATCTTTACCACGGGGTTTAACCCAAAAAAGGGATTGGAAAGACGCCAAGATTCTCCTACAGACTCGATACGTGCACCCGGCCTTTTTGCTGAGAGCACGTCATACGGTGATAAGTGGTGTGACGAGTCGTTTTGCCGTCTTCCTGGCAGGGTCTTCGGACTTCTGCAGGTACTCCCTTTCGTAGGTGTCATCGGGAGCGGACTCTCTGCGGCGTCTTCTTTACCCCACTTCTCTTCGAGATGGGGAAAGCCCTGGCTAGTGTTCTGCCGAGGCCGACTGGTGTTTTGTAGGGAATGAAACACATAAGAAAAGGCATCGGAACAGGAGTGGGGGTGGAGTAGATGATTGGCATCTACCACTTGGAGTGATTGTTGTGGCTGTGAGCACCCACAGGTATGGCTGGGTGTTGAAAGTGAAGTGGAGATCAACGGAGAAGCCGGTAGGCTCCCCAGTTGGCTAAGGACTAGGCAGCCCTTGTGCTGCTGCTGTCGTGGTCGTCTGGAGGATTGGGGAATGTTAGTCTTGGTTCCGGATTCTGCAGATTAAGTACATGTGCGCTGTGTATGCTCGCAGGGAACGAGGGGAGGCTGCTGTCCAATACGCGAGGACACGGCTATGGACCTGGTGTGACCCAAGTACGCTGAACTTCAGGTTGCGGGGTACCATGACGGATCAGTCCGTGGGCACCAGTGTAGTAGATAGTTTGCATCTACCACTTGGCCTGGTCTATATCTCTTGATGGAGTAATTGTTGCGGGTGTGAGTTTGTCATGGATTTTGTGGCATCCCTTGCTGCAAATCCGTCACCTGTAGTGTGGGTTAAGGGATCGACTGATCCATCCATGAAGTAGGTTCTAATGCCCAGAGGAGTGATGACTACAATGACCCTCTCAGCTTCTGCCTTTCTTTCTCCTAGACAAGCTCATAAGGAGATGATCTTGCACCCTACTGGGAGGTGTTGAGGATACAGAACATTAGGTTATTGAAAAGGGCTGGACTGAGGACAGCACCCTGTGGTATTCCATTTTCTAGTGGCATGCACTGTGATAAGTGACTTTGGAATCTGACTTTGGCTGTTTTATTCCTAAAATAAGCACCTATCCAGGCCAAGAGTTTTCCTCTGATTCCCTTCTGGATCAGTGTCTCCTAAATAGCAAGAGGACTTGCTAATTCAAAAGACTTCTCCTGGTCGTGGAATGCTACCACAGATCCGTACTTCCTGGCTCCTTTGGTTTTGGGATGGGAACTATAGTATCCCTCTTCTAGCTCTGGTGTAGGGTGGAAGTTTCCCAGGACTTGTTGAGGAGTTACAGTAATGCAAGCTCACCTGCCAGTCCTAGATGTGAAATGATGGGGTACGAGATCCTGTCAGAAACTGGGGCTGAATGAGAGCTATTTTTAAAGGTATTTCTTAGTTCCCCTCAGAGAAAAGATAACATCTGAGTTATCAAGTCTGTCTGCTCCTTCTCTGATATGGGCAAGTCGTCGTTGGGGAACGTGGTACCACATGTGCACCTTGTGGCTGAGCAGCTGTAGCTCGCCTAACCCATTGCCACAGCTCTGTAAGGGTGGTTCAGAGGTCAAAGAACTCACGCCATTCCAGCCACTTTTCCTGCCTGACTCTTTTGACAGTTCCCTTATCATCCCTGACAACTTGCCTTAGGAGGGCTAGGTTGTCAGGGGTTCTTTGCCTTCGGAATTGTTTTCTGCCCCTGTCCATTCTTTGGCTGACTTCCTTAATCTCGTCATTAAAGTACCAGGTGTCTTTATAACCAATGCCTAGTTTTAGGTATGATCTGTGAGGTTTCTTGATTTATGGCATTGATAAGTCTGCCTTTAAGCACTTTCTTTTACTCTGTGTGGGGGTTCATTGCATCTAAGACAGTGGGCCAAGTCATTCTGAGAGGCTTGCCTGTTTGGCGTTGTCTGTTTTCTATCTAGGATTTGGTTTTGAGATTGGGGCTGGGCCAGCATCCACGAGGGTAGTAACAATGCCACTTGTGACAGACGCATTGACACACCAAGAGCCACAGTGGTCAAGGTGAGGTCTAGGACCCTCCTTTGACATGTGTTGTGCTCTTGGGTATTGAGAAGGTGATTTTGGGAATGTCTCAAGCACACTGACTCTGTGATAGCCTGCCGCATCCGGTCTCCTGCAAGGAGCCAGGATGGGTGGTGTGCATTGAAGTCTCCCTTATGATCACCGTAGCACAAACAATGCTGATGTCTAAGCTCCTACACCCTGGCTTGCTGTACACATTGTACAGATTGAGGGGCCTCCCACTGGTAAATTTCAAAAGCAAGAGATCCAATATAATCAGAGTATGGTGATCATTATTGCAGAGCAGGGATTGTTACTCTGACCAGTGTGATCAAGCCTCTTTTGCCACATGAAGACATGATACCCTGAGAAGCAAACCATCTCCTCTGTTACTCCTGGAACATGACAATGGTGTTAGTTACATCTGAGACGTCTTTGTATTCGGATTCAGTCTAACATATTAGAATCTGACAACTCCATTGTGAAGTTCTTGCTGATTGAGGAATCTTTGGGCTGTTTGTTAGGCTATCCATGGGTCCACTAGGAGGTGGAGAGCCTTTGGTAGCTCTGATTTTTGTTAGATGTGTTTTTCTCTCTTCAGGCATTGTCTGTGTGTTTTTGGCCTTTGCTTGCTTTCCCTTGGTAAGCTCAGTCTGCAAAGATTCAGCCTGTTTTGGCTCTGCCTGTGAGAGCTTGGCAAGGGTAGTTGTAGGGAGGGGAATCTCGTCCTGGGGTGGGGTGGGGCTGGTTTGGTTCTGTCCAGTTTCAGGATTGCAACAGTCTGGCTCATTGCCATCATGGCGACTGTGACTGCCTTATCCGCCTCCTTGCTCGACCTCCCCAAAGTTGTTGCTACTGCAGGGACTACAGCAGTCAGCAGGAGAGTCATATCTTCCTCATCAAAGATGAGATTATCGTCTATTGGTGAGGTTTCTGCAATGCTCTTTGAACCTTTGTTCCTTTGGTTCCTATTCTGCACATTAGTAATGGCCGGAAACTCCTTTTTATTGGAGATATCCGGTGTTGGCTGGGGAGGAGCTTCCTTCCTCTTAGGAGGTCCAGGAGCCTTTTCCCATTTGTTCTGTCCCCAGACATGGGTACCTAGGAAACAGGAACAAAGTCTGGTCACTTTTTATCAACCTCTTATAACCTGAATGTCGCCTCCATCCTGACAGAGCAAGCCGGGCTCCAGGTGTGAAGCCTCTTGGCCCAGTTGGGACATTTGGCTGTTGTGTCCCTTTGTCCTTCCTTGTATACCTTAAGTCACACTTCGGCACCTTGCTACAGACACCACATTTGGGCTTGGCCTTTCGACTAGTCTGGTGGTGACTGTATTTTTGGCACCTAAAGTATCAAAGTGGCTCAGGCACATAAGTTCTGAGGTTGTAGGAACCCCAATTACCCAGATCAAGGGTAGTGGTTGGGGCTCCTTTCAGAATCACCAGGACTTGCCTGGCTGGGGTCTTCCCTTTCGACATTCGGAAGCCCCCACGACCTGTGGGTGTGATATGATCAGATCCACATCATACGAAACTGAGAAGCCAAGCAGCACCATCTTGACTCTTCTATCGTCGGGATTCAATGGTTAGAGACACTCTAATCTTATCATTAAGCTCCTTCATTTTCTGCAGGAAATTCAGGGTAACTTGACTTTTAGGGACAGCAATCCTGCCCTGGTCTCTGGCAACCTGAATTGACAACCACATTTTTCTCTGCATCCCCAGTGCCTTCCAGTTGGTAGGCATGTTGAAGCCCAGGTAAGAGGGAAACCTTTAAATTTGGGGGAAAACACCGGGGGTCCAGACCCCCCCCTCAGAATCCTCCACCCTAGGTCATTCGGACCACCTTTTGGTTTGGGATTCTGGGCTCGGGTCGTGGGGCAGTGTGGTTTGGCTGGTTAAAGCTTGTCCCCTCCGATCAGAGAAGACATCTGGGGGAAAGCAAGGGCTCCCTGTTTTTGGGTGCAAGTTTGGGAGGCCAGTAAAAACCCCCTTTTGTGGGCAAATCTCATGCCAGAATTTTTTTGGTAATAAGATCTCTGATCCATTTTAGCACCCGGTCTGATGGAATCGCCTATGCTTTTTGATTTTTTTTGCCACTAGAAGCCATACAGGGGCTTCAAATGATGCCATGTTCAGTGCCTTCAAGGTTTGCAACTCTTATTCGATTTTTTTTTTTTTTTTTTTTTAAATTGTTTTTCCATGAAATTCAGCAGTTTCTCATCCTCTACCTCACCCATATATATATATATTAATATATATATTATAGTATATATTATAATATTATATATAATATATATATTATATATATATATATAAGTTTTTAAATTTTTTTTTTTTTTTTTAGTTTTTTTTTTTCTTATTTTTTTTTTTATTTTATATATATATAATTATTATTATTATAATATATATTTTATATTTTATATTATTTAAAATTAAAATATATATATATATATATATATATATTTAAAATATATTATAAATTTTTATTATATTATATATATTTTAATAAAATATTTAAATAAAAAATTAATTTAAAAATTTTTTTTTTAAAAAAAAAAAAAAAAAAAATTGGGGGGTTTTAAAAAATAATTTTTTAAAATTTAAAAAAAAAAAAAAAAATATGAAATTAAATTTAAAAATTTAAAAAAAATTTTATTTTTTTTTTTTAAAAAAAAAAAAAAAATTTTTTGGGGTTTTGGGGGGGAAAAAAAGGGGGGGGG
>NW_023649959.1:0-6189 GCF_015228065.2 Penaeus monodon | reverse complement strand
TTTATAGAATATAATAAGTTATTGGACCAATTTTATATATTTTTTAGACTGAATTGGGAATGAACTTTGTTTTTATAGTGTGTGTGGTGTGTATATTTGTGAGATTTCTGATATTTTATACTTTTGGTTTATGTATAATATATATATATATATATATATATATAATAATTTTTTGTATATTTTTTTTATGTATATATGTATATGTTTTATATATAGTATATATTATATATATATCTTGTATATATTTATATTATTATATAATGTAATATAGTTACTAGTGTATATATGAGGTAATTATTTATAATCATATTATGTTATATTTTATTTGTGTGTAATTGTATATATGTATATATATGTATATATATACATATATATGTATAATATATAGATATATTATATATATATATATATATATATTTATATTATATAGGTATATATATATATATATATATATATCATATATATATATATATATATATATACATATTAATGTATATATATACATATGGACATATACATTATACATATATATACACAATATACATAAACATATGTATACAAATACCTACATATGTGTATATATAAATATAATATACTACATAATATCTTATACACATATATGTAACTATATATACATATATATACATACATATAATATAATAATACACATAGATATAAATATATACAATATATACATATGTATTTATATATATATATATATATATATATATATATATATATATTATACATACCAAGTATAGAATATCAGAAATCTCACAAATATACACACCACAGTCACTTTAAAAACAAAGTTTCATTCCCAATTTCAGTCTAAAAAATATATATTGTCCATAATATATATATAATCATGAGACAAATCTCACTATAACTTGCACTTTGGATATTCCTTATATCTATTAAGGTGATCAGTACCATATGTGCAGGCATGATATCTTCAGAATAAAAAAGACCACTACCAGGTTTAGGGATGGAAGTATATTCAAGTCTAATATTCTCTATTTTACTCTATGTACATTGTGAATCACTAACAATTAAAAAAATAGTTCAGATAAGATATCAGGGTAATTAATCTTAACCATTACTATTTGAGAACTGTTGGTAGCATAGGCTTTTATTATGCACGTAAATCAGTCTCTTTACACCTGCCAGAAATGAGTATGACTTAATATCTATTTAATTTTCTTTCCAAACCGACAGGCATGGCATATATTTGCCCACTTTAGTTTACTTTATTAATTGTTTTTAGATGGCTCCACTTGGATTAAGTTACCAACAAGCCATTTATGACTATTACTTGTCCTACCTATTTTCCCTTTTCCTTGATTTTTTTCTCCAATATTTAATGTTTTTTTATATTACCACTACTAATGTCAATAACATTATGTAATTATAAATCTATAATAAAAATTAACACCATTGATATTAATAGCATTAGTAAAAAAAAAAAATTTTCCCACAAATTCAAGGAAAGGTGAAATCGGGTAAGGTCACAAGAACCAATAACTGGCTCCTTAGTAGCTGAGCACTAGCAGAGCCATCTATGTGCAGAGACATTTTACCAAAAATTATAAAATGAGCAGAGCATTTTCCCGGCGATGTTGGGTTAAGAGGATCTACCAAATTTCTTCTATCTTTTTGTAAAATGTGCCACATTTTTCTGATGCTATAAAATTTTGGTGTTAATGCTCATCACAAGTACTCCTGTGTTTCAGGATCATTTCCTCAAACACTGGAAGATTTGAAGTTACAGTAATACATGGATCAAAGTAATGCTCCTGGCTTTAATTACTTACATCACTGTATCATAATTCAAATATAATAACTTGGAGAGAGAAAACAACGACTTACCTCACTCTTTTCTTCTAAAGGTGGTTCCACAGGAGGTGGTTCAGTTGCAGGCATATTGCGATCTAAAGTGATAAGAGATGGAGGTAGGTTGCCTTCTAAGAGTGCGTTGATAACTTCTTCTGATGAATAACCATAGTATCTGCAATATAGAGTATCACACTTGAAATATAAGTTCTCTGTATATTATCAGTAATGTGTGTTTCCTTTATTCATGATCTTTTTTTTTATCATTAATTATTATCAAATAAACTTCTTTGTATATCATAAGCAATGTGTGTTTCTTTTATTCATTATCTTTCTTTTTATTATCATCAATTATTTTTCTAATATCACTCAATAATAATAAGTATATCCAAAAACTGCAGTCATAAAGTTTGTTCACAATTAGGTGTCCTTTTCATTCTCTAAAAACTACATACAAGTGTTGAATAATTTTGCAAGACTAATAAATCATGAATCATGAATTGTGCTTTAAGTGTAAATCACTATCTATGGACAACAAATACAGCAGGACATACTATTTTCATATTGTGATTTGTTCATACTGAAGACAGTTTTCTGAAGAACTGTCACAATTTGTACTAAAATTCATAATAAAACTAAAACAAAATATAATGACCCAAGTATTACCTACATACATACAAAAACCTTTGGCAAGAATGATGTATTATTACCCTTTTGCAATCAGAATCTCACTCACTTCAGACATTCCTGGATGAAACCTGCTCCTAAATCAGGAAGAAGGTCTTGAACACTTGACACCAAAGAGGCCATTTCTATGTCTGTTGGTAATGAAGAGCCTACCTCTGCATATCCATTCATGCCACTTATGTCAACTGAATTCTGGAAAGTAAAGACCATTAATAACTTATCTGCCTTGCATTGCACAAAAGAGATCACAAAGTGTTAAGACATATGGACCACAATATACCTATGAATATTACCAAATAGTATTGTATTTTTGGTAAATCCATTTTTTTTTTTCAATACATCACACTGCAAGAAAAGAATCAAATAGCATGATTATTAGACAATCAAAGAAATACTGAAATGATGCAATATACACTAACCTCAGCTCCCTCTTGTAGTGTTAGTTCCTTCAAGTCATTTGATAATCCCATCTCTAAGAGAACTGACTGCACTGCATCAGTAATAAAGCTAAGATTTGTGATGTCACCTCCATGTTGCTGAAATAAGAATGAATTCATCCTCAACATATATTCCAAAGGTTTTATTTCCTTCACAAAAATGCAAGTATGACCTGCCATATGATGAGCCAATGTGACAAAAAAAGTAGTAAAAATATCCATACCTGGTAGAATTCAGTTTCTTTGCTCAAGGGATATAATGAGCAGTAGTCAGAAATGAAAACTTTCTCTTCCACGCAAGTTGACATGACTTGAACAAATTTCTCAATGCATCCTTCTACTGTAGTTGACAATGGTCTATAATTCAATAGAAAAGGTAAGTTAACCTATATAAATGCAAAAGCATAAAAAGAAATAAAAAATTGCAAGAATTACAATAAACCATTTTGAAAAATAATTTATAATATTTCAAATATTTCATTTCTGGATCATATATTGAAATATCTATTAAAAAAAAGGAAATATACATTGGAATTTCCCATGAAAAGAGGTCTGTATCATATATTCTAATTTTTCATCAGTGTGCAAACAATAATACATAGATAGTTTCTAAACAAAATGCATGCACCTATATTGCTATAATCCTAATATCAGCAAAGGAAAAGACTTCAAATCTATTTACTTTGGTATATATTAAAAATGTCATTACAGAAGCACCAAATTTCAAAATCAATATTCCAACAGCATAGACTGACAATTACCCAAGTCCTAAACCACAATTTCATAAGGTGCACCAAAACCCCTTATTCTCAGTTGGGAGTTCTAACATCATCACACCCTATTACACAAAACTTACTTATCACTTGTGTTCAGAGGAGCTAATACATTGTTGTGCAAAATATATCTAAAGGTTGCAAGCATGGATGCCCTAGCTATCTGGACCTTTTGAATGAGCTTGGTGGCCCATAGTGCATGATCTGGTTCTTGAGACCAGTCACTCAGGTTCTCCATTAGAGATGGAATGACTCTTTCATAACAAGCTGATAACCTGTGCAAGAAGAAGAAAGTGCATTAAGATTAAGCATCAATATGCTTAAAACATTTCTACAATTTCACTTAAACCATGTTATCAAGGTTATTCTATGGTTTAAAAAAAATACAGATAAATGGAGTAATGAAAAAACTTCAGACCTTTACCTTAATTCAAATGAGGCTTTATGGAAAACTCTTGCTGCCGGTGGATGAAGAGAAATGAGCATTTGCAGAGAATAGAATGTGTCTAGTAGGTATAAGGTTAGATCGTGCAAATCTGGTAACGATAACTCTCCTTCTGAACTACCTAGGGCAACAGGTATATAATTCTCTGCAACATTCAATTTCTCTTCAATATTTTCTAAAGCCTGGAAAGACAATGCAATATATATATGAGCCTCTAGTACACATATACACTGTTAACTTCACATACAAATTTCTTACACTTTAGGGGACCAATATTCAAATCATCATTTTTCACATGCACACACAAAATAAGTTTTATTGGATCAAGTTTCATCTTTATGATGAGTTGGCTGATATGGGTTTGAATACATTATAAAGTAAAACCAGTAAAACTTGAATAGAAGACATTGTTTCAGTCCACAGTTTTACATAGTTACATGCAAAAGAATATCCTCAATCCATAAAAATCATAACAATAAGATAAATTATTAAGTGAAAGTACTTACCATATTCATGGAAGACATAATCTGCTCAAGATCATCATAATATTTGGGTTGGTTTGCAAAGATGTTCGAGATCATTTTTCCAATCAATGCATAATTGTTTGGGCCATACAGAACACAAATGTCAAGCAATTTGCATATATCAAAAAGGAAATTATCATAAATAATATCACCAAATGCAGAAGGGGTTATGTGACAGGTCTGAATGAAACAGAGAATATGTAATTAGTAAGTTGAATAACCTAAAACAATTTCACTTTACTTTTTAACCCAATGATGTGGGATGGCAAAAATACATGCCATGTACTTTTTTTTTTTTTTTTTTATTGTCTTTACACTTACACAACTGTTTAATAAGCAAGGAGTTAATTACTAATTAATTACTATCTCACCTGTTACCCTTTTCTCTGATTTTCATAAAGATTCATCTTTTATTACCATTTGTAACATTAATAACACTATAAGCTTAAGGTCAATAATGATAACATCAATATTAATGACATTAATAAAAACATTCATTTTCCCAAAAACTCAAGCAGAGGGGAAATCAGGTGCAGTCACATAGCTGTACTAATTGGCTTCTTTGAGGAGCTTCTCCAACTGATTCAATAAAACATATGCTATCAATGCAGAACTAGAAGCGCATTATGTACAGACAGAAAACCACCTTTATTCTAATGCTACTATTTCAGAGGCAGAAAAAAAAGATGGACAGGTATGAAGACAAAATACAACAAATGGTACTCCCTCGTTCACAGTACAATAGAACGTCAAATTCTATTTTTCCTACAGACTGTCCTTAAGTACCTAATGACAATACAACAGCATCACCATATTCCAAATATAAAGTTTTAAATCCAATATCATGTATTACCTCAACCTAGGAAGAGAAAAATACTGCTAAAAAAACAGCAAACGTATACCTTAGATTCCTTAAAGGTAGCCATTCGTACATATATCAGGAACACCAGCTTGTGTATACTTTCTACGATTGGTTGTGAATAATGGTCCAATGTGTCGTCATCATACCATCTTGGACCACTGGTTATGTAGGACTCCAGACACTCATGGACTGCTGTGTCAAACACTACTTGTGACCAAAATCTGTTGATTAAAATATGAATGAAGGTCTATGGAGAAAATATGTGAAGCTGATCACTGCCAATAATACTGCCTTTATCACCACCATCATAGTTAATATTATCATTATCATAGGAATAATATAATAACATTTCTATCTACAAAAAAAAAAATCATAATACCATTAATAAGTTACATCTTATTTGGATTTTAATATAAAATAAATACAAAAAATAAGAAAAAAATCAAATATGATGAAACAATAACAAAGTAAATGGAAAAGGTAATAATAATGAAGAATTTGAAACCAATTAAACCCCCCCCAAAAAAATACCCCTATTATAAATCAACTCTTACATTGAGCAGTGTTCATGGGGACAAGTGTAGAAAAAGGTATGAATGAGAATTAATTTATCTTATATATATATATA
>NW_023649958.1:0-32775 GCF_015228065.2 Penaeus monodon | reverse complement strand
CATGTCACTGGAAACAACTGAATTATCGTTACTTTAAATCCGAAATCTTTATGAAATTTTCTTTTTTACATCGGAATGTGGCAAGCGAAGTTTGATGCAAAAAATTTTTGGCGTTTTAAAATTCATGAAATCAATAATTAAACATTTATTAATTACACGAAGCAAAGTACAGGGCAACCAGGGAAAAAAAAAAAACTGGTTTTACTTTCATGGTAATTGTTGTTTTTTGATTTTTTGAAATGCTGAAAAAAAAGGGAATTTAAAAAATACCAATGTCGTTTTTCTGTTATTTTTTTTTATAAAAATTTTACATTATTCACTGGGAATTCTGTACAACAGAAGGTTTACTCCAGATTTCCTCGGGAAGTACCCCTAAAAATTAATTGTTTTTTTTGCCCATAGTCTAAGAAAACACGACCTCTTGGGCCCTTACTTCGCCAAACCAAAAGAAACATGGATATTTCTTTTTCCAGAGCTCTGTTTACACGTTTAAAAAAATACCCCACCAAATTTAGATTTTCCTCCCTTAGCTGGCCTGGGCAAGCCCAATTGTTTCTGCCTTTGCTACGACATCCCTCAATACTTCCCTTTGCATGTAGGAAGAGCGCTTCAGGGGGGTTCATTCGTACTTTGGCCAGCCAGGAAAATTTTTCCCTGAAGCTCTTGCAAATAGGAAAACAAAAACGAGTTGTTAAAAGCAGCACAAAAAAAAAAAACCTAAAAACGAGGCATTTTATTTCAATGACCCTTACAATTTTTTAAAACGGCCGAGGTAGCAGTGCTTAGGACTAACCTTTTTTTAATCGGCATGGGTAAAATCGGCAGGGAAAAAACGAAACTTGCCAGAGTAAGCCCAGTTGAAACACCTCGGGCCCCACCTGGAAAAAGGCTGAGAACAGGAAAACTTTTCTGGATCTTACGTGCACGGGCGGGACAGTAAGCTTGTGGCTCCCTCCTCAGACAATTCCATCCATTACCCAAGAATAGCGATAAATTCCTGGAGTGGAACCTTGGTGAATCCTGTTAAAAAACAACAAACCCGTCTGTTTTATATTCCCAATTTTAACAAAAACAAATCCTAAATTACAAGTGGTTTTTTAGTTTGGCAGGGATTTCCAATGTTGAAATTTTAACATTCCGAAAGCTGCCCTTTATTGGTCCAAGGAAAAAAAAATAATGATCAAGAAAAATCTACATACCTGAAGGAAAATCTTTCTGCACCCACTAAACGGGCAACGTTGGTAAGTGTTTTCGTGGTCCGATGATGTTTTTGGCATCCCATGATACGGGAGATGGAATCCAAGGAGGATTCCACAGCAGGGGTTAAAATACCCAACTCGGGGCAATACCACGGGGAGGGACAAAACACAGTAGTAGCGTCCAAGTGAGCGAAAGGGTGGTGGCTGGGGGCAGGAATCAGTTCAAGTCCATCAGCAGGCACGTAGATGGCCTGCCAACAGAGGTAATTGATCCCTTCTTGGTGGGGTTTAAATTCTTTCCTGCATGCTACCCATGTCAGTGGCCCAGAGTAGGCTGGTAAACCTACAAGCGGATGGGAATACGGACCTAGCAGGGCAGATTAACTTTCAGAAAACCAGCTTGGTGTTGAAAGCGGGAAAAATGTTGTCAATGGAAAGAGCAAGCAACATCCTGAACCTTTCCTGGTCACGGAAAGTAATTCGGCGGACAGTCAAGACCAGTCAGGGGGCAAAAACCACGGGCCACGGGCCAACCTGGGGGCTCATTTCATTCTGACCGTTACCACGAGAGGAGAAATACCTTTGGAGGTGTCCATCCTTTCAGAAGGAGATGGACAACCAGACTCAAATTCACTCGTGGTAACAGATCATTGCCCTCACGGGTTACGCTCTTCCCCACACCACCAGCAAAATTACGAGAGTAAAAAAAAACCACCGTGAGCCTTGGGCAAACGTTGTTAATCAGTTTCCATGATAAAGTACAGTTCTTTTCCTACACCCAGCAACCCCAACCGAAACAGACCTGCAAGGAGATTAGGGGCAAACATCAGGTTCAAACATTGTAAATTACTAATTCATTCTTAAAGTGTTTAGGTAAAAAAAAATCTTCCTCTTGGAGTACAATTACTATTTCATTCCTGAAGTTTTTATTATAAGGTTTTCAATAATTTATATTACCAAACTTTCCCTTTTCCCCTTGGGAGTTAATTGGGGGCCAAGAGGTCGGACCACCTTGATACCAGTTTTTTACAAGAAATCTTCCTGCTCGGACAGAACCATCTCAAAACAAAGTCAGGGAGCCTCAGCGTGGATAGCAGAGAAGTGTTTCAGTGGGAAAATGGGGCCACGTTTTCATCGATGGGGCTCGCCTGGAAAAATGAGAAAATCAAAATTTAAGATTTTCTGAAAAAACCATCTATGATTCAGATTTTACTAATGCTAAACAAAAAATCCTCATACATAAAACAAATTTTTTTGTGATAAATGGAAATTGGGTAAGTTCAAAAAAAACAAATTTGCAATAGTAAAAAAATTAGGTAATAAATTTTTTTAGAATTTTCACCTATTTTAATGAAAACTTTTTCTACTTAACCAAATCAACATTGAATTATAATGCGGCCAAAAGGAGTGGCCAGGGCCAAACAGGGATGGAGATGGGGCTTCCAGTATAATAAACCACAGCATTTACCACGGATGGACCCTCAGTTACCATCCAATAGCAAATGGTGCGGACAGTGTTTTCTTCCCCTGGCAAGAGGAAAAATTTAGCAAGAATCTAAGTATAACAACATAAAGGTTCAAAATTTACCACAAAAGACACCATGATTGGACAAAAATTTTTCAGTCTTGAAAAAAAAACCCATGGCAAAAAAAAAAAAAAAAAAAAAAATGTCAATTGTGGGAAAGGAGGGGCTCATAATTTTTAAAAAAAACCACACTAAAAAAAATCGACTTTTTAGCACTCACTGGGCTTTCACGAGATCTAACTTTTTTGAAAAATTCCTACTTAACCGAGTATGCTGAGGCAACCTCAAGCACCAGCCTTGGGGGAAGCGGGTTAGCAAAACCTCAAGGGCATTGAGGGAAATAGGGAGGGAGCTCTCTTCCATCAAAAAACTGGGGACGTCCCCACCACCAACCAATGACAGGGCCACTACCACTTACCCATTGGCCCACACCCCACCCCACCGTCTGGGTGGGGCAGCCTCAAGCCTTGGCCAGCAATAGTTTTTGCGCTCTGGAAAAGAGGCAGATTCACAGGTTTTTAATTATACAGGTTTAATATTCTTAAACATTAAGAAAAAAATTTCAGGGCTTTCATTATCAGCATAAAATAACATATGCCACGCAAAAAAACCTTATCAATCATCCACTTGCAGCATAAAAAACTAAAAAAAAAATACAAAAGTTACTATGTCCCCCAAAGTCCATTAAGATATCAATTTTACACTAAAGTTTTAGCCATTAAAAAATTGATGTTTCAGACTCACAAATTTACAAAAACTTTCTAAAAAAAACTAATATAGGTTTGGTCTACTGGTTCCCTATAACATGGCAAGGCCAAACTTTGTCCATAAAAAAACAGTTTTATATCGGGACACACCTGTAATTACAAATGTAGACAAAGAGTGGTCATTTATCAGTTACCGTTAGTTTGCAATTTGGGTTTACCCAATTTCCCATGTGCACAGCCCACTCAGGAGCAAAAGCCTTTACAGTGGGGATGGAAAATGAACAAAACATAACTGAAAAAAACAAAAAACCCTGTCCATGTCTTATAAAACCTATTAAAAAAAGTTTTTTTACAAAGTTATAAACATTACTTAAAAGTTTTGTTTGCACAAAGGCAAACAAAAAACAGGGCAAATGCCACAAGGTTATGAAAAGGGGGGAAATGGCAGGGTTTTTTCCAGTATGTATTTACATGTGCAATTTTTTTTAGGAACTAGGCCCAAAAAAAAAAAACCCTCCCTTACAGGGGGGGCCTTGCTGTTTCCCCAACCCCCCCCCCAGGAAAAACAATTTTTTTCACCAAAAATTTGACCAGCAAGATAGAGCCTGGCCCAAAGTCCGAGGTTTTTTTTTTTTTAAGGTAGAAAAAAACACTTTTTTTAATTCCAGCATTTAACTATCAGGGGAAAATTTTTTCTATTTTTTTTGTATATTAAAAACAAAATTTTTGTTTTTCCTTGGCCAGAATTTTTTTTTACTCCCATTTTAAAATTAAGGTCCCTAGAAAAACCAAAGAATGATGCAACCTCTAGAAACGAAGCCCCCAAAAAACCAGGGTATCAGCAAACCCCAAAAATTTTAAAAAAACCTAACCTTTTTCCATTTTTTTATTCACTAGAACGGGAAAGGGGGAGGGGGGGGCAATTGTACCACCCCACCCCCCTTTATATTGCACTTCATGTGGAACTTACGGGGAAAATGAATATTTTAAGGTTACTCTGTTGTTCTAAAAGGGCCCTTGGGCATAGCCCCCCCCCCGGAGCCGTGAATTTTAAAAAAAAAAGTAAAAACGGAAATAAAACCCTCTCATATAAGGCCAGAGCATTTTTTTGTGCCTATTTTTTACCCATTTTACAAAATTTTTTATGTTCTAAAAGGATGTGCATTTGGCTCTCGGTAACATTAACCAAAAAATTTCATTTAAGAAAAAAAGTTTTTCATTTAATTTGCCTCCCTTTCCCCCCTAATTTCTTTTAAAGGGGGGGGGGGGACATATTTAACTTCCAAAATTTTTTTAGGGATAGTTAATATTAATTCCCTGTTACAAACAGCCCCCCCCAAAGTAAACCATGGTCCCAAGTTTTTTGGCTTTTGTTTTTTAAAATTTCTTGGGGGGGAAATTTTTCCCGCCAAAAAAATTGCAAATCTTTTTTCCCCTCAATTTATTGATTGACTGCAATTATTAAAAAATCAGAATTCTGAGGCCCAAGTTTTCCATTGTTAACTAATTTACATTCAAAAAATTTTGCTTTTTGAGAATTGGCAGAAAAAGAAAAGGTGCAAACAAGAGGGGGGTAAAGAGGTGCCCACCCCTTTTTAATTCCCGTCGGATGACCTTTTTGGCGCCGCTGACCCCGGGGCCCCCAAAACATGGCGCCCGCGATCAGCTGGATGGAGGGGTTGTTTTATGGCCCGATTATGTTCCACGATTTAGGTTTCTTAAAAAAAAACCCAGTGGGGACATGATTTTTTTTTTTGGGACCATGTTTCTATAGTACGGGTATTTAAAACCTTTTCGTTTTTTTGCGTTTACCCGATTAAAAGCAGAAAGCGGTTTTTAGCTCCGGGTTTTCGCCCAAAAGTCCTTGCGATTCGGCCGCCCCCGCCATCCCCAAAAAACCCCGGCCGAGACCGCGGACGGAAGCCGAGAGGGATAGCGGGAAGGTTTTTCCCCAAATTTTCCCACAACAAAAACCAAAAAATTTTTTTAAAAATTAACTTACGGCAGGTGTAAAGCGGGGGGGGGGACAGTCTTGGAGGGCCTAAAATTTTCCTGAGGCCCCCTTGGAAAAAAAACCAAGCAGGCTTTCGCTGCCTTTAGGATGGGGAGCAAAGGCCCGGCCTTGTGGCAGCTCCCAACATGATGCCTGGCGGGGAGGGGATTTGAGAAGAGGAGGGGGGGGACAAGCGCCCGGGGCGAAAAAGACCCGTTTCGGGTTTTTTTTTTTTCGGGCTCGCCCCGGCCTCTGTTCCCCCCGCCACGCCCGCCAAATTGGGCGACCTTTGGGTTTGGCCCCTTTATTCGGGGTTTTGTATTATCGGTCCCCTAAACCCTTTATTTTAGCAATCGTAATAAAAATGATTTCAATAAAATAGTACATTTTTTAATTCTTTTTAAAAAATTCTTTTTTTTTTGAAAAAAAAGTTAAGAGAAAATAAAAAAGAAAAAAAAAAAGAATACTAGGAAAAAGTAAAAAAAAATCAGCTGGTTTTTTTTTCCCGAGTAATTTTTTTTTCCCAGCGTTTTTGTTTTGGTCGAACGACCCGGACAGGGCGGCCCCAAATTGTTAATTTGGGAAGAGGGGGCGCAGGGGGCCGTCAAAAAGCAGAACGACACACCGGCGAAAAAAGTTGTTTGCGTTCGTGACGGGAGCTTTTTTTAGGTAAAAATTAATTGAGAATAAATTTAATTAAAAACTAGGAAGCAATAAAAATGAAAACTACAAATAGTTTTATTTTGCAGTACGAAGTAATCTTCCATTCATTGAGGGGGAGTGTATATTGTTAATTTAAACATCTTTCGATTTCATTAAATTAAACCTGATTCATGATTTCCTAAAAGGCACAGTGTAAATCCTGGTTGGATTTTAAAAAAAAAAACTGAGTTAGCAAAAAACCGCTTTTAAAAATAAAGTTTTGTTAAGAAAAATTTTTTTTTGCCGTGTAAAATTTAAAATTTTTCCATTCCTGCCAAAAAAAAACATCATGTGCATTAAATTCTGATATTTTTTTTGTTTTTTATAAAAATAATGCTCATTTTAATTTTTTTGGGGCCTGTTTCTTTGTTCTGCTGGCTTTTTTTTCAGTGTTTTTTTTTTGTCTTTTTCACATTTAAAATAAATTCTTATTCAGTTTTTAGCCCCCCTTTTTTTTTCTTTCTGATTAGTGGTAACCTGGGTTCGGTATGATTTTCAGTGTATTTACTTACTCCCAATGAATTTTTTTTTTATTTTTTTTAAAAAATTTTTTTTTCATCTAAAAAGCTTTAATTATGGGTATTTCCCAATTATCATTATTGTCTTTTTCCCTCTACACTCAAGTCCATTAGGCCTCTTATACTTCTCTGTTGAAGCCAGAAAATGGATTTTGTTCTTTTTCATTTGGTTTAAATCTTTTACTAAAAAAAGATTTCGTCTTTTTTTCATTATGAAATTCCACTACCTAAACTTCAGTTTTTTCATCCAAGTAGGGGGACAAAAACCCCCAAATGAGTTTTTAATCCCGGGGGTTCAACTAACCATTCCTTCCCTGCTTTTAAAAAAAAAAAAACAAAAACCCTATTTCCCCCGTTCCTTAAAATAAAAAAATCAAAAAAAACCCCTTAATATTCAAAAAAGAAATTAGCGAGAAAAAAAAAAACGGGGGGGAAAATACAAAAAAAGTAAATGCGAAGGGGGAAAAGGGGTGTTGCTAAAAAAAAAAACGTTGCCCAACAGCAACATGAATTTCTTGGCCCCTACGTTTGCCCAAGAAGTTTTTCGGAAGAGATTTGACTTTTTTTTTAGCCCCGGGCTGGTGCGGACTTTTTAAAAAACATAACCGGGGGGTTTTACTTCCAATATTGAGTCAAAAATTCCTTTAGACGTTTGGGGCAAACAGGCAATTTAAATTTTGTTTTTTTAAATCTGTTTTCCTAGCTACATTTTTTTTTTAAAGCCTTTAAAAAAAAAAAAACGGGGTATTTTCCCCTTTCAATTTTATATATATTTTTTGTTTAAAAAACCCAGTGCCCTTGATCTGATAACGTAAAATAAAAATATAAAAAAACACTATGCACTTAGTTACACAAAACTTTTTTAAGAGTTTATTAAAAATGCATAAAAACAAAATATGAATATAAATATTAACTTTTTAATTTCCAATAGTGTTACTTGTGGTTCTGCAAAATTTATAATTTTTTTTAATGGTAGAGGCATTAAATTCAAAACATATTTTTAAAAACCCAAAAAAAAAAAAAAAACCAAAATTGTGAATTTTTCCGGTTGGGGAAAAACCAAGGAGGCGGAAGGGGAAAACCGGGGTTTTTCTGTATTTTAAAAAAGGGAGATACTTAGTTTTTTTTTCCCAGTCAATATAAGGTTAAAAAAAAAATGGTTTATGAAATGGAAAGAGGAAATTAAATGTAATTAGACATCAAAGGGTCCCATAAGCCTGTAAGAAAGTAAGTTTGTTCTTTAAGGGTAAAGAGTTTGTTTATGGTTTGGCTACCACTTAAAAAAAAGTTTTTTATAGCATTTTTCGGAACTTTAGTATTTGAATGGGTAAAGAGGGGCGAGGGCAAAAAAAATGAAAAAACAGGTCCAACAGGGAAAACCGGGAAAAATATTTTGTTGAAAAAGAATAATGAAAAAAAAAGGGTAAAGGGTTTTTGGGTTTAAGAAAACGGGGGGAAATGAGACTAGGATCGGGAGGAAAAGGTATCGGGGAAAGGGCACTGGGGGGGGCCAAAAAAAAAGGGGAGTCCCACTTGTTGTATCCAAAGGGGAGCGGGAAGGTGGGAAAAATTGGGAGCAGGATGGGGTTGGTGTTTTTGGGGGGAATTTTTAGGAGTTAATTTATAACTTTAATCTTTTTCAAACCCAAAAAAATAAAAAAAAATTTTGGGATGGAAAAAGAAAAGGGTTTTCATCCAAAAAATGTAATTTTTAATTTTGAAGGCATTTGACATCGACACATTCGAGTAGGGGGAACTTTTTTAAGATACTTCCATCCCCATGAAAAAAAAACCCTGAGGATGGAAAAAATTTCCAGGGTGGATTTCGAAAAACTTGTAGTCCTTCATTTTTCCAAAAAATCTAGTTTTTTTTTGTAATTGGGTGGTTTTTTTTTCTTTCATCCATGTAAAAGCCAAAAAACCATACTAGTTTTTTTAAAGTTTTAAACTTTTTTGGCTGTGGGATCCCTCCTTGGTAAGAAACTGGACAAATTTTATTAGAACTACTTTTGCCTTTTTTTACCATGAATCCAAAAATACGGCTGGTAAAAACTGCCCTTTCTTCGTAATACACTGAACACCAACCTGTAGCAAAGCGATTCCTTACTCCATCTATAATCCATTGCAATATCGATTTTTTTGCAAAACAAATGCAAAATAACTAATGCCAAATGAAGGGTTTAAATTGCATTTTTGGCTTTCTCTCTAAATTTTTTTTTAAAGGCAAAATCTTAACATTTTTTTTTTTTACTCACTGGATTTTTTACTGCAGTTTTTTTAAAAATTTCATTAAAATAATATAAATGCAAAGATAGTAAAAATCAATTTATGCCAACAAAAATATTGTAAAAATCAAGCAAGATTGGTTGCAATAAAAAATTTTTGTTTGTCCATATAACTTTCAGCTCAACCTGTTTGGTTAATAAAAATATAACAAAAACTCAAAATTTGTTGGGGAACAGTGGGTAAGGTCCAAGGAAAAAACTGAACAAGGTTTTAAAAATATTTTTTTTTTTATTGAAACTTTTTTCTTCACAGATGCTTGGCTGGCAAAAATAATTCCACCTTCCACCTCCCTGGTAACTCCCTGTTTGGAAATATGAAGAAAAAATGTAAAATTCCCCTTTAAATATTTTTTTTCAGTGCATTTCTATCCAAAACTTACAAATATCAGTGTGAGATTTCCTTTATTCTATATAAAATATTCCGGTCCCGAAAGATAAGTTGCAATCAATGTTGAATATATTTTTAAAATGCATTTTATTAAATTTTTTCAATAATACTTTAAAATTACAAACCATAATTTTTTTAGTTTTCCTCCAGCCCTTTTTTTGGTTGGGAGAGAGAACTTTTGTAAAATCTGGGTGGCCATCCTTCTATCACAACCTGGAGGAAAAAAAAAAATATAAATAGATTATAAAAGAGTAAGAAGGGGGAAAAATGTGTTTTACTTTTATGAATCGAGACTGAGGAAAAATGGGGAAAGGGAAAAAAAAAAAATTTAAAATATCAGACTGGTTTTTTTAAAAAAGGTTAAAAAAATGTAAAAAAGTATCCTTTTTAAAAAACTTTAACCTTAGCTGACAAAAAATCTGTTACTGCATCCATGTTGAGAAGAGCATTCTAAGTTTTAATAATTGGAAATCATACCCTGGGGAAGAGGGAAAAGAAAAAAAAAAAAAAGGTAATAAAATAATATATATAATATAAATAATATATATTATAATATATATTATATAATATAATAAATAATATATATATATAAATTATTAATTAATATATTTATATATATATTATATATTTATAATATTAAAAAAAAAAAAAAAAGCTAAAAATGAGATTTTAATATTTTTCCAAGTCCTAAACAAAAGTGGTATGAAAATCAAACCTCCCCCTCCCGGACCCTTAAGAGGCCTGGGAATCAGCCGTTTTTCTACATTTTTCTACCTCCTGGAAAAAAATATACAAAGGCAAATGTTGTTGGGGAAAAACAGAGCTGTGGTTAAGCAAAAAAGGAGGGCAAAACAAAGTTCCTTTAATTATGGAAAAAAGAGAACAGCATGTATTACATACCTAAAATTTTTATGCAAAAAACTGGCCAAAGTAGAAAGCAAACTTTTCAAATTTCCATAATAATAATCTACTAAAAAATGGACAAAGGTTACAAAAAAAACCTTCTTTTTGCAAAGTGCAACCCAAAGTTGCTCTTACTGTTGAAAAGCCCAGCCTCAAATACCTGCAAAAAGGAAAAGCTTCATTGAAAAATTCACGTTCCTCGGAGGAAAGTAATTTTACAAAATCACATTTTTAAAAACATGCTTGTCAGTAGTCGATTGTCCTCAAAAAAAATTTGTTAGGGTCCCGAAAAGATATGGAAAAAACATCATGGTAAAAGTTTTATACAGAAAATGCAAAAAAAAAAGTATTTTTGGTTCAAGATGCACTGAAAAATTGTTCCAAAACTAACAACCAAAAAAATTTGCCAAAAAGTAGGGAACATTGGGGGGCTATCTATTCCAGGTTAAAAAAATCTGATGAGAAAAAAAATATTAACAAAAAAAAACCTTCTTTTGCAAAGTGCATCCAAGTTTGGCTGGACTGCTGGAAAAAGCCAGCCATAAATTCCTGCAAGAAAAAAAAGCTTTCAAATTTAAAATTTCATTTCTAGGAGGAAATTGGGATTGCAAACCAAATTTAAAATTATTTATTCAGTGGAAGGAGTGTCCTCAAAAAAATCTGTAGGTTTCCCGAAAAAAGGAAAGAAAAAACATCATTGGTAAGGCAAAATAACAATGAGGTTTTTTTGCCCGAAATTTAAATTTTTAAAAAAAACCCAAAAATTTTTCAAAAAACTTATAAAAAAACGGGCCCCAAAAATTTAAAAAACCCAGGGACTTTTCCCGGGGTTAAACCCCCAAAAAAAAATTTTGGAATGAAAAAATGTTTTCCCAAAAAACCCCCCTTTTTTTTTGCACCCCAATTTTCCAAAGGGGCCCCCCCAATTTTGAATTGTTTTTAAAATTTTGGCCCCCCCCTTCCCCCCAATTTTCCCTTGGCCAAAGGGGGGGCCTTTAAATAAAAATTTTTAAAATTAAACCCCTTGGGGAAAAAATTTTAATTTTAAAAAAAAATTCCCCTTTAAAAATTTTTTTAATTAAAGGGGAAAAGGGAGGGGGCCCCCTTAAAAAAAATTTTTTTGGGGCCCCCAAAAAGATATAAAAAAAAAAACAAGGGGAAAAAAAAACTGCCAGACAGGGGAAAAATTTAAAAATTTTTACTTTGGTAAAAAAAAACCCCCCCGGGGGAAAAATTTTGAAAGGCCACCCCTTTTTCCCAAAAAACCTTTTTGGGGTTTCCCCAACAAAAAGGGGGAATTTTTCAAAAATTTTTTCCCCACCCCCATAAAATTAAAAAAAAAATTTTAAAAATTTTCCCCCCTTTAAAAGAGGCCCCCAAAAAAAAGGACCCCCAAATAAAAAAAAAAAAAATTCCCCCAATTTTTTTTTTCGGGGGGGAAAAAAATTTCCCCTTTTTCCCAAAATTTTTTCCCCGGGGGTTCCCTTCTTAAAAAATTAAAAATAAAATGTTTTAAAAAAAATTTTTTTGAAAAAATTCCAAAAAAAATACTTTTCCCAAAAAAAAAACCCAAGTTTTTTTGAAAAAATTTCATTTTTATTTTAAAGGGGCCCTTCAAAATTTTTTTTCCAAAAGCCCCCCCGGGGGGCAAGGGGGGGGAAAAAAAATTAAAAATTATCTCCAAAAAAAAAAAAAAAACCAAAAACCAAAATTTTTCCGGCCCCCCCTAAATTTTTTTTCCAAAAGGGAAAAAAATTTTTTCCCTTTTTAAAATTTTTCTACCCATTTCCCCCCCCCCCCTTAAAAAATTTTTCCTTTTCCTTTTAAAAAAAAAATTTAAAACCCAAAAATTACGGGTTTAAAACCCTAAAAAGCTTTTTCCAAATTTAAAATTTTTTAACCCAAATTAGTTTTTCCAACCCCCCCTTAAAACCCCCTTTTTTTAAAAGGGTTTTGGGGGGGTTTCCAAATTTTAAAAAAACCAAATTATTTTTAAAAATAAAAAAAAAAAAATTTTAAAGGGGGGGGGAAAGAAAGGGGACCCCGAAAAGGGGGAAAAAAAGGAAAAAGAGAAAAGGGGGGTGGAGAGGGGGGGAGAGAAAAAAAAAAAAAAACCCCTGAAAAAAAAAAAAAAAATTTGGGGTTTTTTGGCAAAAAAAATTTGGGAGGCCCCCCCCCTTTTTTAAAATTTTTTTTCCCCAAATTTTACCCCAAAAGGGCGGGTTTTTAAAATTTTTTTAAAAATTCCCAAGGTTTTTTATTTTTTTAAAATCCCCCCGGGGGGGTTTTTTTTTCCCCCCCCAATGGGGTAAAAAAATTTCCCCCCCCCAAAAATTTGGGGAAAAAATTTGGGTTTCCTTTGCCCCAAAAAAATTGAAAAAAGGGAAAAAGCCCCCCGGGGGTTTTTTCCCCCAATTTTAAAGGGGTTTTTGGGCCCCTTTCCCCAAAATTTATGGTAGGGGAAAAAAAAAAAAACAATGGGGGGGAAACCCCGAATTTTTTTTTAGGGAAAATGGCAAAAAATTTGACCACCCGGGATGTTTTTTTTAAAAATTTTTAAAAAAAAAAATTTGTTTTGGGTTTTTTCCATTTTTTAAAAAATTTTTAAAAAAAATCCCTTTAGTTTTTTTGGGGCCCTTTTTTTTTCCCCAATACCCTTTTTTTAGGCCAGTGGGGGGCCCACAAAGGCCTTTTTTTTAAAGGGGTTTTACAAAAAATTTTTTTTTTCCCCTTTTTAATTTGCCCAAAAAAAAATTTTCCAAATAAAATCCAAATTTAAAATTTTTTCCCCCCAAAACCCATTTCCCTGAATATCTTTTTGGGTCCCGGGGTATTAATTTTTTTTTTTTCCCCGTTTTTTTTAAAATTAAACCAAAAAAAACCCAGGGGGGGAAAAGGGCCCCCACCCCCATTTTTTTGGGAAAAAAAACCCATGGGAATTTAAAAGGGGCCCAAAAAAAAAGGGGCCCCCAGTTTCCTTTCCCAAAATTTTTAATTTTAAAAACCCTAAAAAGGTTTGAAAAAAACCCCCCCACTGCATAATAACTCCCCCCCAAGGGCAAAAAGCCCCCCTTTAAAAAAAAAAAACCCCCTCCCCCACCAAAAACCCCCTTTTAAAATTTTTCAGGTTTTTTTTTTTTCCCAAAAAATTTTTAAAAGCATTTGGGTGTTTTTTTTTTAAAAAGGGGGGGGGGGGGGGGGGGTTTTTAAAGGGGCCCCCCCCTAAGGGAAAAATAAAATTTTGGAATGGTTTTTTTTTTTTGGAGGGGGCCCTTTTCCTTGGGGAAAAAAACAAAAAACTTTTAAAAATTAAAATCAAAACTTTAAAGGGAAAAAAAATTTCCCAAAGGGGAACCCAAAAACCCAATTTTAATGATAAAAATTTTTTTTTTTTTTTTTTTAAATTTTCCAATTGAAAATTTTTTTTTTTGAAGGGGGGAAATTTTCCTTTTTTTCCCAGCCCCCCCCCCGGCCCCAAAAATAGGGAAAAACAGAAAAAAAATTCCCAAAAAAAATTTTTTTCCCAAAAATTTGGGGAATTTTACCTACAAAAAAAAATTTCCCAAAAAAACCTTTTTAAATATTTTAAAACAAATTTTTTGGGGAAAAATCCCCCCCTTCCTTTTGCCCCCCCCAAGGGTTTTGGAAAACCCAAAACGGGGGAAAAAACCCCCCTGGGTTTTCCTTCCCCAAAAAAATTTAAAAAAACTTTGAAATTAATAAAAATACCAAAAAATCCCTCAAAGTTTTTGGAAAAAATTTTCCCCTTTAAAAAAATTTCCCTTCCGGGTTTTTCGGGGAAATCCCATTTTTTTTTTCCCTTTTCCCCCCCCCCATTTTTTGGGGCCCCAAAAAAAAAATTTAAAGGGGAATCTTGAAAGCGGGGGGAGTTTTTGAAACCCCCCCCCCTCCCCCCCCCCAATGGGGGGGGAAAAAAAAAACCTTTTTAAATTTTTCCCCCGGGGGGGCCCCAAAGGACCCTCCCCGGGAAAGGGGCCCCAAAAAAACCCCCCCCTTCCCTTTTTTTTTTGGGGGTTTTTTAAAAAAAAAAAAAAATTATTTTTTTTCCGGAGGGGAATTTTAAAATTTATTTTAGCCCCCCCTTTTCCCTTTTTGGGGGGGAAATTTGGGTTTTGGGAAAAAAGTGGGTAAAATTTTTTTTTTTTTTTTTTTTTTTTTTAATTTTTTTTTTTTTTTTGAAAAAGTTGTTTTTTCCCCTTTTTTGGTTTTTTTTTTTTTTTTGTCGCGGGGTTTTTTTTGGGGGTTTTAATTTTTTCCCCCAAATTCATTTTTTTTTTTTATTTTCGGGCCAGGGAAATTTTATTTAATAAAATTTTTTGGGTTTTGGGTTTTTTTGGTTTTTTTTTTGGGGGTTTTATAAAAATTTTTTTTAAAAAAAAAAAATTGTTTTTTTTAAATTTAGAAAATTTTTTCCAAAAAAGAGCTGTTTTTTTTAAAATTTTTTAAAAATTTTTTGGTTTTTGCCCCTTTTAAATTTTGGGGGTTTAACATTTTTTTTTTTAGTTTTTTTTTTTTTTTTTCTTTTTTTTTTTTTGTTTTTTTTTTAATTGATTTTTTTTTTTAAATTAAATTTTTAAAATTTTCCCCTTTTTTTTTTTTTTCAAATTTTTTTTTTTTTCCCCAATTTTTTTTTTTTAAAACATATCCCAAGGGCCCCTTTTCCTTTCCCAAACCCTTTTTCCCTATCTTTTTTTTTTTTCCCCTTTTTTTCCCCCTTTAGTTTTTTTTGGAATAATAAAAACCGGGTTTTTTTTTTAATTTCAAAAAAAAAATTTTTGATTTTCGGGGGAATTTTTTCCCCCTTGGGAAATTTAAAAAATTGGGGAAAAAAGGCCCTAAAGTTTAAAAAAAAAAAACTTCCCCCGGGAAGGGAATAAAAAAATTTTCCCGGGGAAATTTTTCCCCCGGAAATTTTAAAATGGGGGGTTTTTGGGAAGGATTAAAGGGGGTTAAAACCCCCAAAAATTTAAAAATTTTTTAAATTCCCCTTTTTAATTTTTTTTAAAAAAAAAAAACTTTTTATCTTTTAAAATTTTTTACGAAGGAAAAATTTTAAGGAAAAAGCCCCCCCTTACAAAAATTTTTTTTTACAAAAGGGGCCACCCCCCTTTCAAAAACTTTTTATAATTATTTTAAAAAGGGGGCCCCTTTTTAAAAATTTCATTTTTAAAATATTTATTTTTAAAAATTTAATTTTTTATTATTTTAAATATTATATATAATTATATTTTAAAATAAATATTAAATAATATAAAATAATTTTTAAAACCCCTTAAAAAAAGGGGGGGGCCTATGAAAGGGGGTTTTCCCCCAAAAAAAGGGGTTTTGGAAAAAAGGGTTTTTATTAATCTGCCCAAAAAAAATTTTGGGGAAAATTCCCCAAAAACCATTTTTTTTTTTCCCTGAAAAATTAAATAAAGGGGGAAAATAAAAAATCGGGGAAGGGGAAAAAGGTTTTTTTTTGGGGGGTTTTTTAAATTTTTCCCCCCCTAATTTTTTGGGGGCCTTTTTAGAAAAAATTTTTTTTTAAAATTTTTAAAGGGGGGAAATTTATTCCCCCAAGGTTTTCCCCATTTTTAAAAACCCCCTGCAATTTCTGTTTGCTAAAAAAAATTTCCCCCCCCCCGGGGCCTTTTTTTTTTTAAATTTTAAAAAGGGGGCCCCTTTTTTTTTTTAATTTTTTTTGGGGGGGGTTTTTTTTTGTTTTTTGGGGTTTTTGGGGGGGTTTTTTTCCTTGTTTAACCCAGTTTTTAAAAATTTTTGGTTTTTTTTGTTTTTTGGGCGTTTTTTTAAAAAATTATTTGTTTAAAATCTTTTTCATTTCACCCATTTTTAAAATAAAATTTTTTCCCTTTTTTTTCTTTTTTAAAATAAAATTTTTTTTCCCTTCCATTATCTTTTATAAATTACCCCTTTAAAAAATTTAAATTCATTAATCTTTTTCATTTCTTTCCACCCATCCACCCCAAATTTCCACCCATTCCCAAATCATCTTTCTTTCCAAAAAACCCCCACCCCAAATCATCATAAATAAAATTCTCACCCCCAATTTTTCCCCCCATTTCACCCAACCCCAAATCTTATTCCAAATTAAATCCATTTTATGATCATTTTTTAATTTAAATTTGTTTTTAAATTTTTTTTTAAACCCAAAAACTTTTTTTATCCATTAATTTGGGGTTTAAGTATTACCCCGTTTTATTTTTTTTGAAAAATTTTTTAATTTTATTTTTAAATTAAATTTATTAAAATTTTTTTTTTATTTTTTAATTAAAAATTTTTTATTATATTTTTAGTAATAAAAAATTTTTTTTATTTAATTATTTAATTTTTTTAAATTTATTTTTATTTTCCCCCAAATTTTTTTTTTTATAAAATTTTTTTCATTTTTGATCATCTTTCCCCCTTTCACCCCCAAAAATTTTTTTTTAAAATTTTTTAATTATTTTTTTGGGGTTTCTTTTAAATTTTATAAAATTTTCCCCTTTAAATGAATTTTTTAATTGGGGGTTTTTTAAATCGTGATTCTTTAAAGGGTTTTAATTTTTTTTTGGGAAATTTTGATTTTTTTTATTTTTTTAAAATTTTTTCCCTTTTTTCTTATTTTTTTTTTTTTTTTATTAAATTTTTAAAATTCCCCAAAATTTTTAAATTTTCCCTTTTAAGGGAAAAATTTTTTTTTTTTTTTTAATTAAATTCTTTTTTTTACTTTTATTTAAATTTTTAATGTTTTTTTCCTTTTACCCCTTTTTTTTTCCCTTTTATTTTTTTAAAATTTTTAAAATTTTTTCCAAACCATTTAATTTTTTCTTTTTTATTTTTTTTTTTTTAATTTTGTTTTTTTTTTTGGGTTTATTTTTTGTTTTTTTTGTTGTTTTGGTTTGTTTTGGGGTTGGTTTTTTTTTTTTTTTTTTTTGTTGGGTTTTTGGGGTTTTTTTGGTTTTTTGGTTTTTTGGTTTTTTTTTGTTTTTTTTTGGGCCCCCTTTTTAAAATTTAATTTTTTTTAATTTATTATAAAATTTTTATTATTTTTATTAAAAAAATTTCTTTTTATTTTTAAAATTTTTTTTTAAAAATTATTATTTTTTAATTTTAAAATTTTTTTTAAATTTTAAATAAATTAAAATTTAATTTAATTTTTAAAAAAGGGAAAATTAAGGGGAAATTAAAATTAAAAAGGAAAAAAACCCCCAAATTTTTTATAAAATTTTTTTTTTTGGGTTTTTTTTAAAGGGGAAAAAATTTGGGCCCCCCCCCCCCCCAATTTTTATGTTTTTAACCCGTTTTTTTTTATAACTTTTTTTTAACCAATACTTTTAATATACCACCAAACCAACCATTTAAAAACCCTAAACCCCCCCCAAAAACCCCCCAAACAAAACCAAAAACCCACCCAACACACACACCCCAAAACCCCAAAACAAACCCCCCCAACAAAAACAAAAAACCCACAACCACACCCCAACCCACAAAACCAAAACCCCCAAACACCCCAACCACCCCCAACCCAAACCCACACCACCACCCAACCCCAACAAATTATTATTTTCCCTTTCAAAAATTTTTAATTTTTATATATAAAATTGAACCATACTTAACTTTTAAATTAATTTTTAATCAAATTTTATAAATTATATATATAATAATATATATATATATTTATAAAACATAATTATAAAATTTAAAATAAAAGGGAAAAGGGTTAAACCTTAAATAAAAATTTTATAAATATAAATAAATAATTATTTTTAATTTTGAATTTTTAAATTTTTATATAATATATATAATTTTAATATAATAAAAAATATATGAAAATATATTTTTTAACCCCTTTTTTAAAAAACAAAATAAATATATATTTAATAATTTATTTTTTAAAATAAAAAATATTTTATATATATAAATATATTTTTAAATTAAAATATTTTAAAAATATTAAAAATAGAATTAATTATAAAATAATTTGAAAATAATTTTTTTAAACAAACAATATAAAATATTTAATTTTTTAAAAATTTTTAAATTTTTAATTTTTATAAAATATATATATATTTTTATAAATAATAAAATTTTAATTAATTTTTTATAAATATTTTTAATTTATTTTTTTAAAATTTTAAAATTGGGGGGGTTTTGGGGGGGGGAAAAAGGCCAGATAAAAAAAAAAAAAGGGATTGTTTTCGTTTTTAAAGGGGGTTTGGGGTTTTTTTTTTTAAATTTCCCCCAAAAAAAATTGGGGTTTTAAAAAACCAAAAAATTGGGGGGAAACCCAAAAAAAAAGGTTTTTTTTACCCAGTATAAATTAAAAGAATTGGGGGGGAAAAAAAAAAAGGGGAAAAAAAAAATTTTTTAAAAGTTTAGGATTCCGGGGGGTTGGGGAAGGGGTTTAAGGGAAAAAAAAAAGGAAAAAAAGAAAAAAAAAAAAGGGGAAGGAGAAAAAGGGGAAACAGGCCAAAAAAAAATTTTGGGAAGGAAAAAAGGGGGTGGGGGGGGGCCAAAAGGAAAAAGGGGGGGGACCCCTTTTTTTCCCACGGGGGGTTTTTTCCCAAAAGGGGTCCCCCCCCCCTTGGGGGCCCCCTGGGTTTCCCCCAAAACCCCAGAAAAAAAAGGAAAGGGGTTTTTGGGGGGGTTTCCCATTTTGAAATCCCTTTTTTTTTATTTAATTTTTTTTTTTAAAAGCCCCTTTAAACCAAAACCTTTCCCTTTACCCGACCCCTTTGGGGCCCCAAAAAAAAATTTTTTTGCCCCCATTTTTTTGGGAAAAATTAAGTTTTTTTTTTTCCCAAATGGGAAAAAAAAAAAAAAATTTTTTTAAAAAAAATTTCTGTTTAACCCACCTTTTTTAAATTAAAATTTTCCCCATTTTTTTTTTTTAAACTAAAAAAAAAATTTTTTCCCTTATTTTTAAAACCATTTTAAAGGGTTTTTAAGGGGGCCTTATTGAAAAAAAAAAATTAGTAATGATAAATTTTTTTGGGGGGGAAAAAAAAACCCCCCCATTTTAAAAAGGTTTTTTTTTTGTGGGGGGACAAAAAAAACCCCTTTTTTGTGGCCAAATTTTTGGGAAAAAAAAGTAATTAAAAAGGGGTTTTTTTTTTTAAAAAGAATTTTTTTTGGGATTTTTACGTAAAAGGTTTTTCCCAACTTTTGGAAAAAAAAAAATTTGGGGGGGGTTTTAATTTTTTAATTTAAGGGTTTATTTTGGAAAAAAGGGAAATTTTGGGGTTAAAGGCCCCAAGGCCTGGGGGGGGCCCCAAGGGGTGGGGGGTAACCCCACTAAAAAGGGGGGGGCCCTCATTTCCCTTTTCCCCTTTAAAAACCCCCCCTTTTTTCCCACAAAAAAAACCAAAGGGGCCCAAAAAAAAATTTTGGGGGAACCCCGGGTTTTTTTTAATTAAAAAGGGGTTTTTTTTTGGTGTTTTTACTTTTTTAAAATTTTTTTTAAAAATTTTTAAAATTTTGGCCCTTTTCTTTTCCTTTTTCCCAAAAAACTTTTTTCCCAAAAAGGTTTTCCCCAATTTTTTCGGGGTTTTTAAGGTTTTCCAGAAAAAAATTTTGGGGGGAAATTTTTTTTTGGGGAAAAGGGCCTTTTTTTTTTTTTTTTTGGGGTTTTAATTTTTGTTAGGGAAATTCCCCCCTTTTTTTTCTTTTTTTTTTTAATAGGGACTTTTTTTTTTAAAGGGAAAAAAACCCCAAATTTTTTTGCTTCCATGGGGGCCCTTTTTATGGGGGCGGGGCCCCCCCCCCCTTTTTTTTAAACAAATTTTTTTCCCTTTGAATTTTTTTCCTTGGCCCCCAAAAACCCATTTTGCCCCTTTTTTATAAAAGGGAAAAAGGGGGGGGGGGGGTTTTTTTTTTTGGTTAAAACAAGGGAAACAAAAAAAACCCTGGGGGGACAAAATTT
This sequence comes from Penaeus monodon, assembly GCF_015228065.2. NCBI lineage: Eukaryota > Metazoa > Arthropoda > Malacostraca > Decapoda > Penaeidae > Penaeus > Penaeus monodon. Next base: position 12,629 of record NW_023649958.1, on the reverse strand, counting down.
TCCAATATCAAAAAAAAATGTCCCCCCCCTTTTGAGGGGGTTTTTTAACCTGGGGGAATAAAAAAAAAAAAATATGAAAAAAATCTAAAAACAGAAAAAAAAAAATTTACATTTTCAAAATAAAAACCCCCCCCTTTTTTTTGGGAAAAGTTTTTTGTTTTTCCCCAATTTTTATCAAAACCCCCAATTAAAAACAAACCAAAAAAAAACCCCCCCAAAAGGGAGAAAAATTTATTTTAATTAAATTTAAAAAAAGGAAAAAAAAAATTTAAGAAAAATTTTCCCCCCCTTCCCTTTGGGTGAAAAATTTTTTTCCATTTTATAACCAAAACCAAAGTTTTTTCAAAGTAAAAAAAAAAATTTTTAAAAAAAAAAAAAAATTTTTTAAAATACAATTTTTTTTAAAATGGCTGTTTTTAAAATTCCCCCCCCAAAAAAAAATTTAAAAATAAAAAAAGGGAAAGGTTTTTGGGGGAAAAACTTTTGAAAAAACCCCCAATTTTTTTAACATTTTTTAAAAACCCAAAAAATTATTTTTTTTAAAACAAAAAAAAAAAAGGCAAAGTAAACCAACAAATATTTTTCCCAACAAAAAAAAAAAAAATAAAAAAAATTAAAAGGGTTTTTTTTTGGGGAAAAAAAACCGGGGAAAAAAAAAAACCCACTAAAAAATTTTTTGAAAAACCCCAAGGGAAAAATTTCCCCCCTTTAATCGGGGAAAAAAAAAATTTTTTTAAAAAAACCCCTTTTTAAAAATTTAAAAAACCTAAAAATTTTTAACAAAAACTTTTAAACAAAAATTTTTTCCCCCCTTTTTCCCCCCTGATGAAGGTTTTAGCATTTTGGGGGCCATTTCCCATTTAAAAAAAAGGGTTTATTTTTGTGTGTTTTTAAACAAAAAAAAACCCCCCCCAAAATTTCCCCACACCCATTTTTTTTGGGTTCCCACCAAATACACCCAATTTGTTGAGGGGGGAATTTTTTTAAAAAGGGCTAAAAAAAAGGGGGAAAGAATTTATGGCTAGGGCCAAAAATTTTAATATTTAAAATTTTATTTTTTTTTTTTTGGTTTTAATGAAAAAAACCCTTTTCCAGAAAAAAAAAAAAAATTTGTTATTTTTAAAAGGGTTTTAAAGCCCCATTTTTTTTAATTAATTTTTTTTTTTTATTTTTTTTTTTTCGGGTATTGTTTAAAACACCCCCTCAAAAAAAAAGGGTTCCCGAATTTTTTCCCCGGGCAAAAAAGGCCAACCCCCCCTAATTTTAAAATTTTCCCGGGATTTTTTAAAAATTTCCCCTTAAAAAAAATAATTTTTTTTGGGGGGAAATTAAAAGGGCCCCTTCCCCCAAAAAAAAAAAAAAATTTTTGAAAGAAAAAAATTTTTTTTTTTTGGGGGGGGAAATATATCCCCTTTCCCCTTTAAAAAAAGGGGCCCATTTAATCAAAAAAAAAAAAAATTTTTTTTTGACAATTTTTTTCCCTTTTTTTCCCCAATTCCCCAAGAAAAGATTTTTTTTTTCCCCATCCCCAAGAAAAAAAAAAAATTTCCCCGAGAAAAAAGGGGGGGGGGATTTTGGGTTTTTTTTTACCCCCGGGTTTTTCCCAATTTTCCTTTAAAAAAAAATTTTCAAAAACCCAAAAAAAATATTTACTTTTTTTTTTATTTGGAATTTTTGGGCCGAAAAAAAAAACCCCCAAACCCACTCCCCCACAGGGTTTTCCCATTTTTAAAAAAATTTACCTTTTTAAAATTTTTAAATTTGGAAAAACCAAAAAACGGGGGCCCCCGGGCCCCAAAAATTTAAGGGTGGCCATGGGGGTAAAAAGGGGTTTTTAGGGGGGGGTTTTTTTTGGACAAAAAAAAGGGCCTTTTAAACCCAAAAATTTGGCTTTTCCCAACCAAGGGGGGGGGGGGGGGGGGGGGGACCCCCCAACAACCAAAAAAAAAATTTTTGGCCCAAATTTTTTTTTTTGAAAAATTACTTTTTTTAAAATATTGTTTTTCCCCCATTTTTGGCCCAAAAAAAATTTCCCCCCATGCAAATTTTTTTAAATACCCCCAAAAAAAAGGGGCCCCCCATTTAACAAAAAAAATTTTTTAAAAAAAATCGGGGGGGGGGGAAATTTTTTAAATTTTAATATGAAAAAAAAAAAGGAAAGAAAAAAAAAAAAAAAAGAAAGAAAAAAAAAAAAAAAAAAGATAAGTTTTCACATCAAAGTAAAAAACTTTTTTCCACATACTAAGAAATAATAAAACTGAAAAGCCAGTCAGGGGAAATAATAAACATTACAATTCCACCCACTAAAAAAATTATCAAACCCATTAGGGCAAACAAAAAATAGGTTAAATCATCAAGGCGGAGATGCTTGGGAAAAAAAAAACCGTCCTTATTCAAGGTAAAACAAAGAAATCCCCACAATAAGGTAATGCACCTGATTCCTTGTTCCAAGTCACCACAGCCCCAGAGGTGGAAGCCTCAGGTCACAACAGTCTAGCAGGAGAGAAGAAGAAAAAACAGAAATTGGCAGTAATCAGAGAAGAATAGGAAAAAAAAAATAGATAAAAATAGAAACATGGTGTAGCATTCAAAAAATATAAAATCTTATACCACTTGCGTAGAAGCAGAAAATAAAGAAAAAGGGAAAAAAGAAAAACATATAATAAACACATGGTAAATCATTTCTCTTATGTATTAAAAAACAAGAGGAAATTGTGGGGACAAGGATAAAAAAAAAAATTTGAAACAAGAGGAGATTAAGTGAGAAAGAAGAGGAGAAAAAAAGAAGGGAAGGGAGTACAGGCCAAAAACAAGCCAGTGCATAACCGAGACATCAGTTAAAATAAGTTACATGATTTTGTTTTCACAACAAGCTGTCAAAAACACAAGTAAAATAAAATGTAAGTGTCTTTCACATTCCATTGGCCTCACAAAAAAGAAAAAACCTAATTAATTTCTCACTATGAAAAAAAAAAAAAAACAAACTAAGTTTAACTAATACATTAGTTATATGCCAAAGATGCATTTCTCTGATTTTGAAAAGAAAGGAAAAAAAAAAAAGTCAAAAATGTAAAGACAAATAAAGCCATAATTAAATTTAAATAATAAACTCAAATTTCTTTTATTTTTAGAAATTAAAAAATAAAAAAAATACAAACAATCCTCTTTCTGCTCTCAGCTTCCTCCCTCCATAATTAGAAATCTATAAAAACTATGTACCACCAATTCTTTGTAAAAAAAAGAAAACACACAAGAGTTTTTTAATCACCTAGTTTTTAAGCAAAACTTAAATTACTTGAGCTTTTTTAGAGAAAATACAAACAAATAAAGACTTACTCAATTCATTTGGTTAATAGCAGTGAGGGGTTACACAAAAGCCCTTCAATTGCCCACCTACACTGTAATGATAGGCCTAACAGAAAAAAAACTGACAGATGTTCTGTATATTTATAACAAGTATGGTTGGGAATGTGGAGTGAGAGAGGAGGGGGAAGAGAGTAGGAAGATTGGAAAAATAAACAGAATAAAGCTGGGTATTGTGTTGAGGAGGGGGTAGGGACGAGGAGTGCATGTGTCTTTCATGTAAAAGGAAATGCGTTAAATGTGTATAAATACAAATTTTATGCAAAAATGCACAAACAAAACAAATGGATTAGGGGAACCCGGACAGGCCATCCAACAGATAAAAATACCACATACAACAGAGGGAAACATATACATTGCAAAACCACCACTCACCACACCACAATTTGTATAGGAAGGTTAGAGAAAGAGAAAGAAAAAGGAGTATTCTATTTGCTAAAGGGAATTTCCAGGGGGCATTGCTTTTACTGTTTGCTATTATTGCAAAAAAACGCTAGTAAGAAAAAAGAGGTGTAATTTTTCATAAATTTTACCCATGGGGGACCACTAAGGTCTTGACCAAAATGGTTTTTACCATAACCAGGAAAAAAAATCTTTTTCCCCTCTATGTAATTTTTAAAAAAGTTAGTTTGCTATGAATCCCAAAATATTCACCATGAAATAAAAAAAAAAAAAAAAATTTCTGGAGAAACTTTTTGGATGAAAATTAATAAAAAAACAAAAAAAATAGGGGCCTGTAAACATAAGTTATTCTTTAATTTTTTTTCCCTTAAAAAATCTCCCCATAATTTTTTTTTTTAAAATTGAAAGAGGCATGCTTAAGCAAAAACAAAGATTTGTTAGGGACTTTTTAACTCTGCAAAGAAATTTTTACATGCCCAAAAAAAAAACTTGCCTTTTTTACCTTTTTCAAATTGCCCAACATTACTTTTTTTTAAAATTTTATTTTGGGTTTAAAAAAAAAGGGAACTTTTCTCTCTGGGTTTTAACCAAAACCATTGCATCCACCTTGGGGGAAAATGCAAAAAAAAAAATATATCAAACAATATGTCAAATAAGAGAAAATAGGGTTTTAAAATTCATTGGCTAGCCGATCAAAAAAATTTTTTTTTTTTACTGAACGAAAAAAAAATTACAGCGGGGGGGGCCCAAAATTTTACGGGGGGGGACAATTTTAATTTAGGAAAAATTGAAAAAAAAATTAAAAAAAGTTTGGTTTTTTCTTCCATCAATCCATTTCAAAAAACCACACATGATAATTTTTCCCCAAAAAACTTCCAAAATCACTAGGAAAAACCCCTCTTGCTTCCACTTCATCTATCTTACAATTTGGAAAATCTGTATCCAAAAAAAGGTTTTTTAAAAATAAAAAAAAAACGGGGCCCTATTAATTCCAGTTTTAAAAAACAAGCTAAAGCCTCTGACTTGAGGGACAGATTCAAAGTGTTAAGGGGTGAAAAAAAAAAGATGTATTTCATTAAAGAATAGATTAGTATCTACATTTGATAGATTAAAATATTGGAATTACAAAAATAGGGTGTAAGAAAAAAAAACAAAAAAAAAAAAAATTAAAAAAACAATAAAACAAAAAAAAAAATAGTGGAAAGATTCAAAAATTATTTGTTTTCATTCCAAGGCCACGAAAAAAATTTCTTAAAATCCAAATAAATTTGGTAAATTTCCCGGGGAGCTTTTACCATTTATCTTTTCTTAAAGCCTTAAAAAAAAAAAAAAATTTTAGCCTTCAGGGGAATTTTCCCCCTCGGTGCCAAATCCAGGGGTTTTTTGGGTGTGGTCGGAATGGCATGTGAGGAGCCCACTGGTTTTGCTCCAGGCAGGGGTTTAGGGGTTTCCCACTTGGTAACAAAGAGGCTTTTCCCAGGGGCCTGCCAAAAGGTTTTTTTTTTTCAAGTTATTTGTAAAAACCCAACAAAAAATTAGATTATTTTAAATCTGGATTTTAAAAAAAATCAAGTCAAATAAATTTTTGGCATGACAATTTTTTGTAGAAAAATTACAATATAATTTTAAAATTTGCTTCATAAACTTATTTGGGAGGTCACGATTTTCTTCCCCCAAAAAGGGGGAAATCTAGGGATGCAACCCCAAAACCCCCAAAAAAGGCATTCCCTCTTGGTCCTCGTATCACTATCACTGTTGAAAGAGTTGAATCAACCGGGGAAAAAGATGGCGGGTTCCTGCTCCAACAGTCTATTGCCATTTTTTTGCCACCACTCGCCCTTTTATTTCCTGCTTGCTTGCAAGCCAAGGGTTTTTCCCGCAAAAGCAGACTATGGGGCCAAAGAGTGGGGCCAAAACACTTGGATTCTTTTGGGGGGGGGACACGTTTACACTGTGGAAAAAACACTTGCCGTCTGTGATATTTTATTTGGCAAAAAAAAAAAAGGTTTTAAAAAATTATGGAGGTAAAACCACAAAAGCTTAATTTAAAAAAATTTATTTAATTGTCTTACTAGGCTTTTTAGGGAATCCATAAAAACTGAGTTAAATCAGAGGGAAAAAAACAGTAAATTGAATGAGTTAATTTTAAATATGGATTACGGGAAAATTTACTATTTAGTTTTGGCAGTATAAGGAAATAACATTAAAAGAGGGATGCATAAAAAAAAAAAAACTAATGACAAAGTGGACCAAAAAAAAGATGCCAAACCTAAATTGAACAAAAAATTTCAAATTTAAAATAAAAAAAAAAAGGGAATTTTAAAAACCCCGGGAAAAAAAATATGGAAATTCGTTTTACGGGAGGGTGGGCAGGCGAAGGAGAGGGGGGTTGTGCAAAGTTTAATGGTATGGAGGAGAAGGCTGATGCTGGCCACTTGTTTGCCTGGGAAAGCCAAAAAGGTTGCAAACCTCACTTACACCAAAAAAAAACTCTTTGCACCAAAAAAAGGGCCCAAAAATCTCCCCAGACGGGGTTCCTCCACAGGGCTGGATTATTTCATTTGGCCCGTTTAGTTGCCCCCACATATTGCCGGGGAAAGGGAGGGAACAGGGGAAAAGGGGGGGAAGTATTTTTAAATTGGGGGAAACAAGTGTTTTTTTTTTTAAAGTGAAAAAAGTAATAATTTGCCCCATTTTAACAGTAAAAAAAAATCTTATCGTAACATTTTTTGTTTTGAAGTTTATTTTCTCAATTAAAAACCATTCCTAAATTTTTGAAAATTTTTTCCCCTATTGAATTTGTTATCTTCATTTCAAAAAAAGAAAAAAAAAAAGAAAAAAAGAAAAAAAAAGAAAAAAAAAAAAAAAAAAAAAAAAAAAAAAAAAAAAAAAAAAAATAAAAAAAAAAAAAAAAAAATAAAAAAATTTAAAAAAAAAAAAATAAAAAAAAAAAAATTAAAAAAAAAAAAAAATTGGGGGGACAAGGAAGAAAAATTTTCATTTACCCATTATTTGGCAGAAAAATGACCAAAAAAAACTGGGGGGCCCAGATTTTCCCATATCCTAGGTTTTTTGTTCAAAAGTTTCCACCCCCCTCTGCAAGGGGGATTCAAGGGGTGGGGGGGCAGGGCATTTTTTCCCTTCCCTGAGGTTTTGGCTTTTAGAAGTTGAGAAACAAAGCAAAAAAAAAAAAAAACTGTAGGCAAGGTTTCCGGAAAAATGTGAAGGCAGGAAAAGATTTGATTGTTTTGGTAAATGTAACCCCAAGTTTCAAACAAAATAAAGCAACATTTTGGAAGGGTCCTTAAAAGGGTTTTTAACAAATTTATTTTTCAAAAAAAAAAACAAACTGGGATAATCAAGCCTTTGTTTTTTCAGTTTTCCCTTTAGAAAAAAAGCCAAAGGGAAAGCGGGCAAAAAACCAACCACAAAAAACCAAAAACCCCCAAAAAACCCCACCATTTTAACAAACCACCACACACAAAAAAAATATATAAAAAAAAAAAAAACATTTCAAAACCTGGAATGGGACATTTTCATTTTCACAGTTCCAAGGGGACTCCTGTGGCTTGGTCAGCCAAGAGCACTTGATATCGCAGAAGAAAAAAAAAAAGGGGGGGGGCAAAACCGAAAAATATTTGGGCCAAATGCTAAAAAGGAGAAAGTGGGGCCTCCCGTTGTTGCCTGCTCCCCCGGCTGGCCTTTTCATTTCAGTGACGGAACAGGGGGGGACACTTGCAGCGGCCGCCCCAAAAACCGCAAAACGATATACAAATTTTCCAAATAACACCACTTTTAAAAGTAAGCTTGTAAAAAAGCAAAAAAAGGTTTTTTAAAAAAAATGTGAAAAAATTTAAAAAGGAGGTAAAAATAATGTTTTAAAAAAAAAAAATTTTCTAAATGCAATTGATTTAAAAAAAGGAAAAAATTTTAAAACTTTGAAGATTATATGTACTTCCAGTTCAATTATTTCAAAAAATTCCCGCACAACCTTTTGTCCTAAAATTAAAAAAAAATAAAAAATTATCTGGGGACTTGAATTGTTTCCCTTATTTAAGGGGGCAACTGATTTGGATTTTGTTTTTTTGAATTGCAAAGTTCAGAAGATTTGAGAAATGTTAAAAAAAACCACAATTTTTTGAAAAAAAAAACCCAAATTTAATGACTTAAAGGGTCCCTTGGTAAAAAACAAAAAGGTTAAAAAAACAAACATTTCATGTGAGATGAGGGGGGAAAAATATCTAGGTTTAATTCTTTTTTTTGCTAAAGGTAATGCAAAGGGGGAAAAGTCCCGTAAATTAATTTGCTTGGCAGCAAAAGAATTGTTTTTTAAAAAAAAACTTTTAAATTAAAAAAAATTGTAAATCTTGCTTTTAAAAATTGGAAAAAAATCTTGATGGCAAGCAAACAGAATGGAGCCAAAGGAAAGTGTTCCAACCCAGGATTCCTGAGGAGGATGGGAAAAACTTTTCCCTCTTCTCTTAGAGTGAAACCAGGTTTCCTTCCCTACCGGGCCCCTGGTGGCTTGGTGATGGAGGGGGCCCCATGTTTCCCGGAAATCCAGTTTAAATTCTCCTCCTTTCCAACCTCCAAAACAGGGTTGAGGTTTCCACCTCAATAAGGAAACTTCGAGTGGGAAATCCCCCTACATGAAGAAAGAGGGCCCCCCAGGAAAAAAAAAAAAAAAAAAAAAACGGTTTTATTTAAATAAAAAAAAAAAAACCAAACCCATTGAGAAAAAAAAAAAACATTTACTGTTACCCACTTCCAAAAAAAAAAAAAGCCCCTTGCAACTATGTAAGAAAAAAATTAAAACAATAATATTTTTAATTTTATAAAGGGAGGGAAAGGTTAAACATCCATTTTTTCAAATCTCTGCTGGTTAAAACCAAAAAATTTTCCCCACCGCTGTTTTCTAAAATTCCCATTTAGATTTTGTTTCCTTAAGGAAATGGAGGACACAAAAAAATGAAGAAGGAGATGGGTTGGGGGGGGATGGGAACAAAAATTTTTGGGTTTTACTTGGGAAATAAGTTGGCGTGTCATGTTTCCCCTCATGCGAAGCCAAAACGCTTTTTTTTTTCAGGTTTAAAAGCAAAAAAAAAGGGGGGTCTGGTGGGGGAAAATTTCATGGGAAAAACAAAAATTAAAATACGTGTTATCTTTATTTTCCATTAAAAAAAAAATTAGGGAAAGGGGAAAAAATTTTCAAAATTTTTTAGTTTTTTTAAACCCTTTTTTCAAAATTAAAAAAAAATCCCAAACACCCAAAATTTTTTAAAGTAAATACTCAACAGGCCCAAAATTTGAGGGGGTCTGAAAGTTAAAAACCTGTAAAACCTTCTTTCCACAAATTCACTATCAACATGGGGGGGGGATTTTTTTTTAACCAGGGGCAGATTAAACGCCAATTTCAGGGAGGGGGGGGTTAAAACCATGCATTGCCAAATTTTGTCGGCACAAAAGGGGGACACCAAAAAATTAACCTTTTTTTAAATTATAAAAATATTAAAGGAAATTTTTCTGAAAAAAAACTTGGGGAGTGAGAAAAGGAAAAAAAGGGGAAAAAAAAACTGGGGGAAAAGAAATAAAATTTTTTTACATGGAATTAAAAGAAAATTAATAAAAATACAAATTGTTTGCAAACAAAAAAAAAGTCCCCTTTTTTTCAAAAAATTAAAAAACTTTTAAAAAAAAAAGTGTCCACAGCTTTTCATTCAAAAATAAAAGGAAAAAAAAAAAACCCAATTGGGGTTTTTTTTAAAAAGTTTTAAAAAAAAAAAAAAAGAAAGGAAAAGGGGGAAAAAAGGAAAAAAAATGAGAGAGAGAGAGGGGGAAAAAAAAAAAAAAAAAAAAAAAACAACCGGGTCCCAGCTTTTTTTACAATTAATCCAAAAAACAATAAATTAAAGGAAAAAAAAAAAAAAAAAACAAAAAACCAACAAAAAAAAAAAACCACTCACTTTTATCGAACTTTTTCAAGGGTGCTGTTAGGTCGGTGATGGTGAAAAAAAGGGTGCAAAAGGGAGGTACGGGGAACGGTTGGGAAAGTCCCAAGTGAAGGTGGTGTTCCGGCAAGTTGTCATGAAAACAACCACTCCCAACCCTTTAAATTCATGGGACACCAGCCTTTGATTTTTCTGAAAGGAGAAAGATTTAAAAAATTACAAAATTTAATTTTTTATTTCATTTTGAACAAGGGGGAAAAGTGATGGAAATCACTGCTTAGAGAATTTTAAATTCACAAATTTTGCTTTGGAATTTTCCCACTTTTTAGAATAAAAAAAAATTTTTAAGGAAAAGGGAACCAGTTTAAATAAATTAAAAAAAACGTCTTCCTTATCCACAAGATTTTTCAACTCTATTTTATGTTATCTTTCAATAAAAACAAATTTTGATACAATTTTTACATGCCAGTTGTTTCTTGAAAATAAAAAAATTTATTAAAAGTTAAAAAAAAAAAAACATTGATTTCCAAAAAAACAGGGGGCAGCTCACACTTAACATAGTCAAAAAGTATCTATTTAAAAGGGGGGTTGGGCTTTTTCTTCCATAAAATTGGCCCTAGGGTAAACCTTCGTTGTTTTTTAATTCTTTTTTCTTTTCGGGGGGAAAAATCGGGAAAGTAGGAAACATAAAAATGGTTTTTCTGCTGAGAAGTTCCTGGGGGGCCAAAAAAACAACTGGTTGCCTGAAAAAAAAATTGATTTTTTCTTTGTTAAAAAATCTCCCAGCATAGGAATAATAAAAAAAAAAAAACCTTGGTTTCCATTAAACAAATTTCCAAAAAAAAATCTAAAAAAACTCCCAATACAAAATGGGTTATAGCCAAGGAAAAAAAAAGATAAAAACCCCTGTAAGGGGAGTAAACATATAACAAATTTTTTTTACCGGGTAAAAAACCAAAACAGGGTCCCCCCACTGGTCTCTCAGGAAGGGGGACGGGTATTGGGATTGGTTTTTACATATAAAAACAAGTCATATTTCTTTATGGCCTCTTGGGGGGGGCTTTGCTCTTCCCTTACTTCCTTTTGCCATCTTTTTTCCCGCTTGCCCTCGGCTTCTGCTGGCTTTTGCTTTTTTTTGTTTCCATTTGAAAAAAAAAACTTGACGTTAAACGGGGGGAAGGGCAAATTTCCGCCAATTTACCCTCTTTCTTTTGCTTCCTTGGCACGTTTTCGCTTCTTTTCCCCCTTGCTCTAGGCTTTTTTCTTTGAAGGATTGGCCGGGGGAGGTTCTTTTTTCCCGTTTTACAGTAGATGCGAGAAAATAGTGTTCGAGTATTCCCTTGTTTGGCAGAGGGTTTTCAAATTGGTTTTCCCAAATCTTGTGAGCAAATTTTTGGCGATGAAGAAAAAGGGGTCCGTTCCTATCCCTGAGTCGTGAGGGGGACTCATCGGAAGTTTGGACGGTAAGGGAATTAGGGTTTTTCCCCTGTTGAGTTTGGAGTGAAGTTTTGATGAAGAAAGAGGGAGAGATAGTTTTCTTCCACTGCAATGTTTATTTTCATCTCCAGGGGTCAAGCTGTGGTAAAAAACGGGAAAAAATTTAAAAAAAAAAAAACATTTAGTATAACAAAAAAAAACTCTTTAATTTTTTTTCAAAATAAAGGGAAAAAGGCCCAAAGTATCAAAAGTTATAAAAACATATTTTTGGTACAAAATCAAAAAAAACCCTTTTTTCTTCGTCTCCTTTGGGGTTCCCAACATTTTTAGGTAAAGGCATGATTGAAATAATGAAAACTTTTCTTTAATTTTAGTGCCCCTGGACTTACCAAAAGAGAAATAGAAGGGGGAGTTCAGGGGGTGGGGAGGTGAGGGGCCCCCTGCACTGAAAGGAGGAAATGGGGAAAAAACCATCCCCCTCCAGCAGGAAAGGGCAGAGGCCTTGGCAGGGCCAGGGCTGTCGGGGGAACCGCAGGGTGTAGGGGTTGGGGCCCACCACATAGGGGGGGGGGGGGAACCGGGCCATGGGTGGCCTTCCTGGTTTTATGGAAAAGCTTGGGGGGAACTGGCTGTTTTATTTGCTGGTTTTCCGGCCCCCAAACCAAACCCTTTCTCCTTCCCAAACTTTCTGTCCCTGCTAAGCAGGGGTGGGAAAAACTGGGAACTGGGGGCTGGGTAAATTGATGGCTTGTTGCTGGCCCCATTTCCTAGTTAATGGAAGTACAAAAAATTTTCATTTTAATGTTACCAACATGGAAACTGTTAAATAAACAAAAAAAAAATTGGCATTGTGTATACAGAAAAAAACACTTAAATAAAAAAAAGGGGACCAAAGTAATATATAAAAAAAAAAAAAAAAAGAATTTCCCAGGGGGGGAAACAGAAAATTTTTTTTTCTACAAAAACTGAATCACTCATAAAATCTAGTAAAACGGTTTTGTAGTGCTTTTAGCCTCCCCTGGAGAAAAAACCACTCTGTGTGGACTGGCCACAAGGCATGTTCCCTGTTTTTGGGGGGGTTTGGTTAGGAGCCAGAAGGTGACAAGGTTGATCCTGGTGTGGAGTGTCTGGGCGTTTGGGGAGTTTTTCCCAGTGGGTTTAACAAAGCGATGGGTTGCTTTTGGTAGAAAGCACCGGGCTCTGAGGGCCAATGGGGAAGTGGGGCGTGGTCTTGGTTGGGCAACCATAAAAGTGCCAAGGGCGTGGCTCTCCTCCCTCCAATTCCATCCCATTTTCCAAGTCCGATCATCTAAAATTTCAACCTGAAGATTTCCCAGAAAATTCCCAAAGTAATGAGCTTGCAAAAAACAAAAAAAAAAAGGAGGGGATTTAGTCTGAAAAAAAAAAAAAAAAAATTTTCATTTTAAAAAAGCAAAAAAAACATTTTTTAATTCCAAAAAAAAAAAAAAAAAGGTTTTA
>NW_023649957.1:2500-6189 GCF_015228065.2 Penaeus monodon | reverse complement strand
TTTTAAAAATTATATAAATAAAATTTTTTATATATAATTATATATATATTAAAATATATATTATATATATTTTTTTTGTGGGGTGTGTGTGGGGGTGTGTGTGTATGTGGTACCACACACACAACACACACCACACCACACACACACCACAATATATATATATTATAATATATATATATATATTATATATATATATAAATATATATATATTAATATGTATATATATTGTTATTATATATAAAATATATATAAATGTATATATATTTTAATTTTATATATAATAATATTATTTTCCCACACACCACACACACCACACACACACACACATATAATTTGTGTGGGTGTTTGTGTGTGTGGTGTGGGGTTTTTGTGTTTGTGTGTTGTGTGTTTGTATTTGTGTTACATGGTGTGTGTGTATGTTATATTATATAATTTTATATATTATATAATATTATATATATATATAACACATATACATCAAACCCCACACACCCCACACACCCCCAAAACCCCACCACTCACACACACAGACAATATACACAACCCCACCACACCCCAAAACCCACAAATAATATTAAATATATATATATATTAATATATTATATAATATAATTTATATAAAATATATATATATGTTGTGTGGTCTGTGTAAATATATATATATATATATATATAATATATAATTTTATAATATTAATATATATATATATTTGTGTGTGTGGTGGTGTGTGTGTGTATGTGTGTGTGTGTTTTATACATATAGCTATATACATACATACATAATTTGTATCTCGCTCTCTTCTCTCCTCTCTCTCTCCTCTCTCTCTCTCTCTCTATATATATATATATATTTTTATATATATATATATATATATATAATATTATTGTATTATATATATTTGTAAAATGGATATAAAGCTATTGAAATGTGTGTGGGGTTGTCTGTATTTATATATTATATATATAAAAATTAATATATATAAAATATTTAATATATTTTTATTATATAATAATATGATATTATTATATATATTATAATATATATATATTATATATATATAATTGGTTGTGTGTGTGTGGGGTGTGTTGGTTGTGTGTGTGTGTGGTTGGGGAATGTGTGTGTGTGTGTGTTTGTGTGTGTGTGTTCGTGTGGCCCGTGTGGCCCTTGTGTGTGTGTGTGTGGTTGTGTGTGTGTGGGTTTTGTGTGTTTTGGTGTGTGTGTGTGTGTGTTGTGTGTGTGTTTTTGTTGCACGCTGCATATATACAACATAACAAACTTTAAATATACTAATTATTATATATAATTATATATATATATATTTTATACATTTTATATATATTTATATAAAATATTATTAAAATATATATACAAAATTTTATATATATAATAAAATATTTTATTATATATATATATATATATAATATATTATATAAAATAATGTGTGCAAACTCTCTCTCTCTCCTCTCTGTCTTCTCTCCCCTCCTCTCTCTCTCTCTCTCTCTCTCTCTCTCTCTCTCTCCTTCTCTTCTCTCTTCTCTCTCTCCCCTCTCTCTCTTCTCTTTTCTATAACAACGTGTAGCAGAGGGTGCCGGGACCTCACCTCGCTCCCCCCATGCTTCCTCCAGCTTTTGCATCGTTTCCTCCAGCGGAACGGTCACACTTATACCGAGGATGCCCTAGGCCTCAGGGATTTCGTGTGAAGCACCCCCCGGGTAAGGTCAGCTCCGCCCTCCCCCCGGGCAGCGGCTGCGACCCGCATACCGCTCCCCATAACTAGACTGTCTTGTATTTTATACTGCTTTTGTGCAACTCTTAAAAATAAAGAGTGAATGCCGTTAAAAAGTAAAAATACCTTTTGCACCATTGTGCTAAGGGGATACCTTTCCCACATTCTCTCTCTCTCACTCTCTCTCTCTCTCTCTCTCTCTTCTCTCTCTTCCTCTCTCTCTCTCTCTCTCTATATATATATTATATATATATTTATATTATAATATAATAATTACATATACATGTGTGTATCCTTTCCTCTTCTCTCTCTCTGTATAATTATGATATTATTATTTTATATGTATATATATATAATATATAAAATAAATATTAATATATTTATATATATATATATATATATATAATTTTATATATTTATTTTATTTATATAGATATATAGATATAGATTACAAACATATACTATTAAAATATATATATATTTTTTATATATATATATATATATATAATTTTTAAATAATATATATATATATATATAATATTAAATAAAATTTTATATATAATATATATATTGGTGTGTGTGTGTGTTTTGTGTGTATAATGCATATTTGCATACATATATACTAATATAATATAATTATATATAATATATATAAAAATATATTATATATTTTACACCACACACACAACACACACACCCCAACCATTAAGTGTTGAGTGAGTGTGGGGTTTGTGTGTGTGTGTGGTGTGTGTGTGTGAGTTGGTGTGGTGTTGTGTGGTGTGTGTATTATTTTGCTACATGTGTGTGTGTGTGTATATATTATAATATATTATATATATTTTATATAATATATATATATTATATATAGGCGCGGGGCCGAGGGGTTTGAGATCGGACTCAAGACTTCACGACGGCAATCTGATTTCGAGGGTTCGGGCACCGGTGGGCGCGTTTTTCCCTTGGGCAAGGAACTTCCCTCATTGCCTACCTGGCCGCTGGGTTTTGGGCCGCCCAAGTCAGTGACGGCCCCGGGAAAGGGGAAATAGAGATGGTGACTCGATAAAAATACCGGCGGAAGGCAACGGCAAACCACCGCTCTAAATTGCCAGAAAATCATGAAAAATCCGTGCCAACGTTCTTGTAGGACAGGACACTTGAAGAAGAAGAAATATATATATATATATATAATATATATATATATATATATATATATATATATATATATTTTATATATATATAATACATATACATATACATATATATATATATATATATATATATATTTTATATATATATATATTATATATATGTGGTGTGGTGTGTGGTGTGTGTGTGTGTGTGGGGTGTATGTGTGTGTTTTTCAGTGCGTGTGTTGAACACAAACTCACACACACACACACACACACACACACACACACACCACACACACACCAACAACACACACATATTATCTATCTATCTATCTCTCTCTCTATATATATATATATATATGTATATGTGTGTGTGTGTGTGTGTGTGTGTGTGTGTGTGTGTGTGTGTGTATGTTTGTGTGTGTGTTTGCGCGGTGTGGTTTGTGCGTGTGTGTGTGTGGTGTGTGTGTGTGTGTGTGTGTGTGTGTGTGTGTGTGTGTGTGTGTGTGTGGTGTGTGTGTGTGTGTGTGTTTTGTGTGTGTTGTGTTTTTGTGTGTGCGTAAGTGTCTCTAGATAGTTAGGTATATATATATATTATATATATATATAAAATATAATATATATATATATATATATATATACATATATATATATATATAATATATATAAAATATATTATATATATATTTTAATATATATATATATGTACACATCCCACACACACACATACATATAATATTATATATATAATATAATATATATATATTATATATATATATAATAATATATATTTATATATATATATATATATATATATATATATATTTATGTA
>NW_023649956.1:0-5000 GCF_015228065.2 Penaeus monodon | reverse complement strand
ACCTATGCGGAAATATGCAAATATTTAAATAAAGAATCTTTGGAATGATAGCCTACACGAAGGAATACACATCATTGGGCATTCCTGAGCCAAAAGGTCTATTCGGCAACTCGCTAGGCAGCTCAGCCCTATTTAAACGTCGGCGTGTGTGTTGGCGGTCGCAGTCATGGCCACACGCGGCTCGCATTCGCTCTTATGGCGCGCCCTCGCCGCTTTTGCTGCTGCGGCCGAGCTGAGTGCAGCGTCATTCAGTCTCACGCCGCACGCTGACTACAGGAGGAAGTTATCGTGGCGCAAGCGAGGAGGTTTATCAAGGAGACGCAGGAGCAGTCAGCGCCGACCTCCTGCACCAGATGGGGGAGGCGACGCGGGCAGAGTACAGGGAGGTCCCCACACCCGATCGCCCCACACGTCGCAGCTTCCCCAAACGAGGGCATTCGACTGCTCGACGATAACCTGGGACCCCCACCCGAACAACCCTCAAGGGCGACGTGCAGCTCCGACCCCCCTGGATCCTCGACTCGCACTTCATCGGCGCCTCCCCGGGACGCGCTCGTGAGTCGCGAGCCCCCGCCTAATTTACTTCCCGCCGGTGGTCCTGGAGGCGCAGTGTGTATGCGGCGGCTCACACTGCTCGCAGGAGGGCCACCAGTGCGAGCCCGGTCGCGGCAGGTCCCCGTCGGGGTTTGCGCCGCGGCCCCCCCTTTCCACGTGCTGGACGTCATGGAGGTACGGTGGCGTGCATCTGCGCGCGGAGACCAGACTACCGGGCCAACAACCTCATCATGGCGGCCATCCAGAATTAAGGAGGCGGGTGCGCCTCGCGACGGTGTTGGTCATTTGCACAGGGAGGGTTCGGGCGAAGGCGGCACGGCGGGCGTTGGGGGAGGATCACCTCCCGGCTGAGTCTTCGCACTTGCGGCGTGAAAAAAAGGGTGCGCGTGTTGTGAGGCGACAGCGATCTTGACGCTGAAGGGAAAAAAGTCTTAGACGGGTCGTGCCAAAGTCACGGGTCATGCAAAACCGCTGACGCTGCTGTGAAATCCGAGTTTTTTGGTTTAGTCGGCACGAATCATGTGTCGGTATTTTCCCTGAATTACATGACATCGGGCTGTGGCGAGTCCATTAACTGTTCATATCCAAAATAATTTTGGAAATATACTACACTTTCAAATTTTTTATGATAATCAATGCTGGTCATTTTAATGGCTATATTCCAGAGTGTTTTATAGTATACCATTTCTTTAAATTTTATAAACTGTTTAACACTTTAAAAAGGGGGCAATGAGATGCCTTCTGCTTCTGAAGAGATTAGCTAATAAAAATATAAGTATTTGCATTTGGTTGCGATTTTAATTTTTCCCCGTCCCCTCCTCCCCTCACACACACGCACACACACGCGCACACGCACACGCACACGCCACACACACGCACACGCACACGCACACGCCACACACGCACACGCACACGCACACGCACCACACACACACTGTAAAAGACACAGATGCCTTAGTACATTGTTATGGCCGGCTGGCAGTGATAGGGGTTATGATGGCTTGATCTTTATTTTTAAGAGTTCTACACAGTGAAGGGAGCACACGAGGACAATGTCTCGGGAAAAGCGGTGGGCGCGGGGTCGCGGGTCCGGCCAACCAACCCTATAAGGCGAAGGTTGGACTGCCCTTTGTTACGTTGAACGCGGGACACTAACTGAGAGTCAGACGAGGTCAATAAAGTCGTCATCAAAGTCCTCGCTGGCTTGATGGTTCTAAATTGACCACGTGACAAACAGCCACTTTGGTCTATTGGTAAAATGGAACACAGAAATCGTGCTTATGTATATGCCATATAGCTCAGCCACCTACTTACGCCTCCCCCTCAAGGCGCCTTAGATTGGCCTCAAGGGGTAACCCAAGTCCTGATATGCTGGTCATCTCATTCTCGCGTGCATTGTCCTTGGTCCATCTTGTGGCTGCTCGTTTCCGTCGTCTTCATATCCTGGTCCCTTTGTTAATCCATCCGTCCTCGACGTCCCCACATTCTCGAAGGTCTAGCACAAGCCTCCTTAAATTCGGATTCGTTAGACTTCCTTGTAGTCCTTGTCCAAGTCTAATCGGCGGCATACTTGTCCACATGTCCTCGCAGATCTCGTCCAGGTCCTTCTCGGGTGCATGCTCGTCCTCACATCCCCGTAAACTTCGTATGGATCCACGGGCGTCCGGGCAGGAGGGGACCTTTTTGGGATCTCAGGGCGGCTGATACCTGCATGAAAGAGCTCCTAGATTTGACCCGGGTCTGCGGGCGTCCAAGCAGGCGGCGCCATCTACAGCATCATTTCATTCATGATCATTTCTGCATTAGGGTCTTCCTTCGGTGCGTGTCGGCTAAACGTCGGTCCCCACTGATATCTATAGTCGGGGAACCAGATCATACACGTAAGGGCCAAGGTAGTAAGAGAAAAAGAAAGGCAACAGAAAAGTGGGAGTGTCAAGTGCTCGTAGCCGGTTATTCATATAAATTTGCAATTTTTAATGTTCGTTTTTACTTTATTTTCGTCTTTTTTTGTTTTACTTTCTCAAAGTAAAGAAGAAAATAGGGGAGGGAGACATAAGAGTAAATGATTTACTTGAACTAATTGTTGTCACACAGGGAAAAAATAAATGCAAAACAAGAAATTGTAAATCATGTACGAGTCATTCATCACAACTAACAAAATCGCGGGCAAAAGAAATACATCATTGATCATTACGCCTGCAACTATGACAGCAACAAACCGTAGTAATGAAAAGCTTTCAGTGTCTTTTGTTCTGCGTGGATGAGTGAGTGAGTGAGTGTGTGTGTGCTGCGATGCATTAGCAATGCTATTAATACAAAATCATTTCAAATTCCCCACTGAATTCAACATTTAATGATATGTGACGAATGTACGCATTAATGAACAGTGACGTAAAAAAAAAAATTTGCAAGCTTTTCTAGCAAATCTAGGTATGTCAGACTCATCGAGGGGGGGATCCCTATACCTAAAATGCCTTACTCTGAAGCGAACCCAGCCAGGAAAATCTAAAAATAACCTGCTCTCTTCTGTGTATCTGTGATGGGCGCTCGTGACATTCCTTACAGGTAACTAACTATCACGAATCACATGATCGCTTGGGATTTACCCAAAACATGCAGGGGACTTCTAGAGGGGGACAAGGGTGGATTAATAAGGAATAACGAATCTAAAACCCTTAGTCCTATATTAATTAACGGACCTAACTGCGGGTCACACCGACTCGAAAGAGTGTAGATCTATTAGGCGATTTACACAACCACGAGTTATATCAGGCATCCCTGTGCATTATGATATGGGGAAGATACTAACGCTATACTCTAAATAATAAATTTATATAAAAATCGCGTTACAAGCTCTACTCTAGCACCGATAGAACGTGTCACCATTGAGCAAGGTAACGATGCTACGGTTATCCCCATGATGTTAACAAAAAACAACCAGGTCACGGAAAAAACGAGCGGTCATCTGTTGATCCTTTCCAGTCCCAACCCAAAAGGAAAGGAAGAGAAAAAGCGGTCAGGTCGGGGCAAGGGGAGGGACAACATTTGAAAAGAAATAATGTCCATATAACAATAATCACGAACGCATTGAATTCGTTGTAGTTGAAACAATATAAATCTCTAATAACAAGGCTGGCGGTGTGTGTGGTGATCTGCGTTCGGTGAGCGCTGGGCACGAACTGAAAGGCCAGACGAGGTCAGATAAAATCGTTTATCTACGTCCTCGCTGGCTTGAGGTTCTAAATTTGGGCTTAGGGCCACGTGGTTGTTTAAACCCCGTGGTCTATTTGGTAAGATGTCTTACAGAAATCGTGCTTATGTATACGCCACACACACACACACACACACACACACACACACACCCCCTCACACACCACCACCACACACACACACACACACACACACACACACAACACACACACACACACACACAACACACCCCACAATACATATTTCCTTTTTAAGATCAAGGCGCATGCCCCCGGGATCCGTCGCTCGTGTACTTTAAGAATGCAATGCCAAATTGATGCCAAGGTTAGCTCGCTTCTCCCCCTCCGCTCCTCTGCTTACTTATATCATCATCGTTTTGATACTGTTTATTTTTTACTTGCATTATCATTAGATATTAGACAATGTTATAATTAATGGTGTCATCATTATTGTTATGAGTATTATCATTATCTTTATTATTATAGTAGTAGCATTAAAATAACGATAGTATCTTAGTGATACTACAGTATAGTGATATAAAAGTACATCACAGTTGTAGTAATGGTATGTTTTTTTTCTTTTCCCAAATATGTGTTGATCATCCCGTCCTAAGGGGGAGTTCTCATCACTCTCAAGTATGCTCCTTCCCTCTGTTTGTTTTTTTATTATGACGTAACTCTGTGAAGCAGTGCCTTTCCCGGGGCCAAGACATTCCTTCCTCTTCCGGTGATCCCGGGCTGTCCGAAATCGCCTTTCCCATTTTTTTCATAACTTCTTTTAATTCATATTTTCTTCACAGTGACAAAAAATCTAAACAATTTAAAGAAATGAAAGTTTTGCGGGTGCGATATGAAATAGAAAAAAGAGGAAAAAAAGTAAGGAAAACATATTCCTGAAAAATAACTTAAGTAATTCCAAGAATGTCAAGCAATAATATTTCGCACTGCTTTTAAATGCCGACTTTTTCATTCCTGTACTAGTGCACAGTGTGGGGCAGGATTCTCCCATTAATTCTTTCCAATTCTCTCATGGCAAAATTCTTCCACTTAAATTTCTTATTTCTCCTGGGGAAACAAAGGTGGCGGGTGATAAAAATGCTGTCCGTGAAGCTCAAGTCATCGTGTTTTCTGTAAAGCTACGGGACATCCACTCACGATTGTGCAAATGAATATTATATGTGTATTAACTACTATCTATTATTATCTAACTATCTTAATGTATATGAAAAAAAATAA
>NW_023649954.1:0-6191 GCF_015228065.2 Penaeus monodon | reverse complement strand
AAATAAAAAAATTTTAATTTAATTTTTTTTTTTTTTTTTGGTTTTTAAAATTTACAAAAAAAATTTGAAAAAAAAAAAAAAAAAAAAAAAAAGAAAAAAAAAATTTTAAAAAAATTAAAAAAAAAATTTAAAATTTTTTTTGATAATTTTAAAATTTTTTTAAAAAACCAAAAAAAAACTTCTTTTTATCCATTTTTATCATCATTATGTCATGTTTTAATAGAATTTTGGGTTAATTATTATATTATACCCTAAAAAGCCAGAATCATAAAAATGAATGAAAAAAGCATTTTGGGGGTTACTCAAAAAAGGCAAATTTTTCCCCTAGTTTTTTCGTTTTTTTCGTTTTTTAAAAATTTTTTTCTTTCCCTTTTTATTATATATGCAAATTCTGTTATTAATCAAATTTTTAATTATCATATTTTTTTTCCATCTTTATTACCCTTTTACCCCTTTTTCATCATCTTATCATCATTATTTAATTTTATCATATTTTGCAAATTATCATTTTTATTGCAATTTTTTCAGTAAATATATATTTACAACATATAATAACAATTAAATTTGTAGTAATAACAAATAAAAAATAAAAAAAGTTTTTTAAAATTTTATTATTTTTTTAAATTACGAAAATTAAATTTTATTTTTTAAAAATTTTTTTTTAAAATTTAACTCCCAGAAAAAAAAATAATGAAAATTTAAAAAAAATAAAAAAAAAAAAAAAAAAAAAAAAACAATAAAACATTAAAAAACCCCAAAATTAAAATAAAAAATTAAAAATAAAAAAATAATATAATAATAATAAAATTAAAATAATAATAATAATAATAAAATAAAATAATAAAATAATAATAATGAAAATAAAAAAATAAAATAAAATAAAAAAATTTAATAATGAAATAAAAGATAATAGTAAAATATTAATATCAAAGTTACCCAAATTTTTTTTATTTCATTTTATCATCATTATTGTATAAAATAGAATTTCTGGTAATTATTATCATTTTTACCCTAATATTCCAGAATCATCAAATAAATGGAAAAAAATTCTTTTTGGTTTTTACTCTCAAAGGTAGTTTTGCTAGATTGCCCGCTTTTCGATTTTGGGTTTTTTTCTTCTCCCTTTTTTATTAAAGGACACAATCGTATTTCATCAATTATCATGTTATCACATTATTCGTTATCATCTTTATCATCTTTTATAAATCATATTTTATTTTTTCAATTATTATATCGTTTTTTAAATAATCATTATTATTCAATTATTGCAGTTATAATATATATTTTACAACATACTAAAAACAACTACAAAATAAAGTAATAACAATAATAATAAAATAAAAAGTTTTTATAATAATTTTTTTATACATTTTTTAATTTAATTCGTTTTTCGTAATATTACGTTTAATAATTTTTTTTACATTTATACACCAGCAAAAAAAAAAAAAAAAAAAAAAATAATGAATAAAAAAAAAAATATATTAAAAACAAAATAAACAATTATTTTTTATTTATATTTAATTTTATTTTTATTTTTTTTATTACAGTATAATATATTTTTGGCAATAATACAATAATTAAAGTAAAAATAATAAGATAATAATAAAAATAAAAAAAAAATAAACAATAATAATGATAAAAATGATAATAAAAATAATATTATTTTTATTTTTTAATTAATAATAAATAATTTTTATTTTTATTTTTAAATTAATTATTATTATTATTATTATAATGACAAAAATAATGATAATAGTAATAATATTAATAATCATAAATTGTTATCAAATTTCTTTTTATTCTCACTTTTTCACTTTATTTCTGTTTAATAAAATTCGGGAAAATTAAATTTCTATTACCCAAAAAATTTCCTTTATTATCATCATTATTACCCTGATTACCATTTTTATCGTTACATCTTTGTTACTTTATCAAATTTTATCATCATTTCATCATCATTATCATCATTTTTGCAATTTTATCATATTATTGCAATTGTTATCTTATTATGCAATTTTTACATTGTAATAAAATTTTTTTACAATTACTAAAAACAGCACAATAGAATAGTAAAACAAAAAAAAAATAATAACGTTTTTATGATATTATCTATCATTTTTTTAAAATTTTTTGTTTTTACGTAATTATTCCCGTTAAAAAATTTATTTTAAAAATTAATCCCAGTAAAAATAAAAATAAGATTTTAATAACAATAATAATATAAAAAAATATTAAAAAAATTAGTATTTTTTTTTTATGCTTCTTTTATTATTTTTTTTAGTAATACTTTTATAATAATTTTGGAAAAATAAATTTTTAAAATTATAATAATAAAATAATAATAATAATAAAAATAATATAATAATAATAAAAATTTAAATAATAATATTAATGATAAAAAATGAAAAATAATGATAATAATAATGATAATAGTAATAATATAAAAATTTATAAATTTTTCCCAAAATTCTTTTTACCCCACTTTTATCATATTTTTGCAGATTAAAGAATTCGGTAATTATTTCATTTTACCCCATTAATTTTCCCGAATCTAAAAGAATGCAAAAAAAGCTTTTTGGAGCTACTTAAAAGGCGTTTTTGCCGTTTTTTGATTTTTGGGATTTTTTTTATAAGGGACACAATTCCTGTTATTTCATCTTTATTATAGGTATCATCATATTATCTTTTACATCATCAATCATCATTATCATCATCTTATCATCATTTATGCAATTATTTCATTCATTACAATTATCATCTTATTTTTGAAATTTATTGCAGTTAATATTTTACAACATTCTAAAAAACTACAATAAAATGTAATAACAATAATAATAGCAAAATAACGTTTTTTAATAATTATTTAATCATTTTTTTAATTAATTCGTTATTACGTAATTAGACTTTATAAAATTTTTTTACAATTTATTCCAGTAAAATAAAAATAATGAGATAAAAAAAATAATTTTAATAACAATATTAAAAAAAGTTTTTTAACATTAATTTTTATTTTTATTTTTAATTTTACAGTTATAATATATTTTTTGGCAAATACTAATAATTAAAGTAATAATAATAATAATAAAAAAAAAATAAAAATAAAAAATAATAATAAATAAAAATAATAATAAAATAATGATAATAATAAATAAAAAAGTAATAATATTAATAAAAAAAAATGTTATGAATTTTTTTTTATTTTAATTTTTTTTTCAAAAATGTTTGGAAATTTTATTTTTCCCCCTTTAAATAAAAATTTCATTTTGGAGTCACTCTAAAAAAGGCAATTTCCCTAGTTTTTTCCGTTTTTCGACTTATATGTTTGTTTTCTTTACCTTTTATTTTATATGAAACAATTCCTGTGTTATCACTATTTATCTGATTTCATTTTATTTTCGTTATCAAAACAAACATTTATCATCATCATTATCATCATTATTGCATTTTTTATCATCATTATTTCAATATTAATTATTATTTCAATTTGCAGTTATAATATAAAACGTTTTTTATATTATTATGTCTTTTTTAATTAATACGTTTTTACTTTATATAATTTTTTTACAATTATATACCAGAAAATGATAAAAATAATAACTAATAATGATAATAACAAAAATAAAAAATAAAAATATTTAACAATTTGTATTATTTTTATTATACATATTTTTAAATTTTTGTTATTATTACAGTTATAATATATTTCTTTGGGAATAATACCAATAATTAAAGTAATAATAAAAATTAATAAAAATAATAATAATAATAAAAAAATAATAAAATAATAAAATAAAAATAATAATAATAAAAAATGAAAATAATAAAATAATAAAATAATAATAATAATAATAATGATAATATAATAATTAATTATAATAATAATAATATTAATAATAACAATAATAAAAAATGATAATAATAATAACGGTAATAAAAATGATAATAGAATAATATTAAAAACATCAAAGTTATGCAAATTCTTTATTCTCATTTTATCATCATTATGTCATGATTAATAGAATTTGGGGTTATTATCATTTTTACCCTAAAATTGCCCGAATTTTCAAATGAATGGAAAAAAAAAGTCATTTTTGGGGTCATTTTCAATGGCAGATTTTGCTAGATTTTGCCGCTTTTTTTGACTTTTTGGTATTTTTTTTTTTCCCTTTTTTTCATATAATGGACACAATTCCTGTTATTACATTTTTTTATCATGATTATTATCTTTAATTTTTTAAATCAATACATTTCCTCACATTATCAATTTTGAATTAAATTTTATGCAATTATATCTTTATTATTGCAATTTTGAATTGTAATATTATTTTTACAACTTTACTAATAAAACTACAATAATAATAGTAATAACAAAATAAAAAGAAAACGTTTTTATAAAAATTTTTTATATCTTTATTTTAATAATGTTTTTTACTTAATTATTTCTGTTATAAAAATTTATTTTAAATATACTCCAGAAAAAATAATGATAATAATAACAATAATAATATTAGAAACAAATTAAAAAATTTGTTTATTTTTTTAGTTTATTATATTATTTTTGTTTTTATTAGATTTATAAATATTTTTGGCTAATATAAAAATTAAAGAAATAAAATAATAATAATAATAATAATTATTAATAATAAAAATAATAATAATAAAATTATAATAAAAGAAATAATGATAATAATATGAAATAGTAGAATATTAAAATCATAAAGTTACCCAAAATTCTTTTATTTACTTTATCATCATTTTTGAGTCTACTTCAAAAGGCAGAATCGCGATTTTGTCGTTTTTTCGACTTTTGGGTTTTTTCTTTTTTTTACTTTTTTATTAATAGGACCCCAAACCTTTTATATCTTTATATTATCTGATTTCATCTTTATTACTTTATCATAAAATTTTATCATCATTATTGAAATTTTATTTCTTATTTTTGAATTATATCATATAATGCAATTTTTATCATTATTATTGCAATCTTGCATTTAAGCATATATTTTTACAGCTTATAAAACAACTACAAAAATAATAGAAATAAAAATAATAAAAAAATAATAACGTTTTATAAAATTTATTAATCATTTTTTTAATTAATATCTTTTATTACTTTTTAATTTAGGGTTAAAAAAATAATTTCAATTATACAGTAAAAAAAACAATAATGATAAAAATAACAAAATATTTTAAATAAAATATTAAACAATTAGTATTTTATCACTATACATTATTTTATTTTTTATTGATTATAAGGATAATAATTTTTTAAAAAAAACCAATAATTAAGTAATAATAATAATAATAATAATAAAAAAATAATAATAATAAAATAATAATAAAAATTTAAATAATAATATTAAAATGATGATAATGATAATAATAATTTTAAATAGTAATAATATTAATAATCACAATTTTACCCAAAATTCTCTTTATTCTCACTTTTATCATATTTTTGTCGTTAATGAATTCGGTAATTTTTTTATTATTCCCCTAAAAAATGCCGGGAATATAATGAAGGAAAAAAAGTCTTTTTGGAGTCTACTCTAAAAGGCTTTTGCTAGATTTGCCCCTTTTTCAACTTTTGGGATTTTTTTTCTTTTACCTTTTTATTTATGGACACAATTCTGTCTTATAAACATTATTATTTTATTTCATCATTTATCTTTATCATCATCATTACCTCATTTATCATCAACTTACATCATTTTTTAAATTATTATCACATTTTGAAAATTTTATCATTATTTTTGCAATTATTGCGTTTAATATATATTTTAAAACTATACTAATAACAACTACAATAATAATAGTAATAATAATAAAAAAACAATAAAACTTTATAAAAATTTATACATTTTTTAAATTTAAAAGTTTATTATGTTTTATTACGTTTAATTTTTTTTTTACAAAAAACTAATTAAAAATAAATATAATAAAATTTAATAAAATAATAATATTAATAAAAATTATAAAATTTATTAATAATTTTTTTAATTTTATTTTTGAATATAATAAAATTTTTATAAAAATAATAATAAAAATTTAAAATAAATAATAATAATAATAATAATAAAAAAATAAAATAATAAAAAAATAAAAATTTTAAAAATATAATAAATAATAATAAATTAATAATAATAATAATAATAATTTAATAAATAAAAAAATTTAAAATAATTAAAAAT
>NW_023649953.1:0-6192 GCF_015228065.2 Penaeus monodon | reverse complement strand
AAAAAAAAAAAAAAATCAAAAACGGGGAAAGGGAAAAAACAAAAAAAAAACCCCCCCCAAAAATCCTCCGGAAAAAAAAAAAGGGGCCCCCCTGGGGGTTAAAAAGGGAAAAAGGCTGGAAAGGGGGGAAATTTCCCTTGTTTATTTTTTTTTTTATAAAAAAACATTAGTAGAAAAAAAAAAAAAAAAATTTCTTATATTTTTTTTAAAGATTTTTTTTTTAATTGTTTTTTCAGGTTTTAAAATTTGGGGTTTTAGATTAACAAGAAAAAAGGAGATTAGCTGAGTATAAAGGGGGGGGAACCAATTTTTTTCGGGGTTTTTTATTGCATTTTTATTATGGGGGGGAAAAAAATTTAAAGGTAAGGGGGGCTTTTTTTACAATGGAAAAAAGGTGCATTTTTTTTGAAAAGGGATAGGTTAATTGGGGATTAAAAAAATTTGGGGGGGAAAAT
This sequence comes from Penaeus monodon, assembly GCF_015228065.2. Classification (NCBI taxonomy): domain Eukaryota; kingdom Metazoa; phylum Arthropoda; class Malacostraca; order Decapoda; family Penaeidae; genus Penaeus; species Penaeus monodon. Next base: position 5,737 of record NW_023649953.1, on the reverse strand, counting down.
ATTCGGGAAAAAAATCCCAACCAAAAAAAAAAAAAAAAAAAACCCTTTTTATTTTTAAAAAAAAAATCGGGGGAAAAAAAGGGGAAAAAAAAACGGGGGAAAAAAATAGGGTTTTTTTTTGGGGAAAAAGGGGGGAACCTTGGGAAATTGTTGATCTTGCTTTTTGCGAAAACCTGGGCCCTTTTTATATGAGATAAAAAAAACCCCAAAAAAAAAAAAAAAACCTGTTTAAAAGCCTTTTTTCTTTTTCCCAGGGCAAGGGGGTTTTAATTCCTTGATTTCGGGGAAAACGTCCCCCATGGGGGTTTTTTTCCAAATAGATGAAAAAAACCCCCTGCCCCACGGGAGAAAAAAAAAATTATACCCCCCTTTAAAATGAGGGGAAAACAACCCCCCTTTTAGGATCTCTGCCAATTTGGGGGAATTTTGGGGGACTGGGGGATTAAAAAATGCAAAATTTTTCTTGGGGGAGTTTTTTTGGGCATTTCACCCATCTTTTTTTTTTTTTAAAAAGGCTGGGTTTTTTGCAAATCCCTCAGAGGCCCCCCGGGGGGATTTTTTTAATTTTTTTAAAAAAAAAAATCTGTTTGCTAGATAAAAATTAGAAGGTTTTAAGGGGGTTTTTGGGGGAATTTTAAAAAAAGGGGTTTTCCCTTTTTTGCAAAAAAAAAAAAGGGTTTTTAATTAAATTAAGGGGAAAGGGGGGGGTTTTCAGTAAATTTTTTTGGGGGGAAGGGGGAAAAAAAAAATGTTTAAAAAAACCTCGATAATTTCATTTTTCCTTATTTTTCCCCAAAGGTTTAAGGGAAAATTTTTCGGGGAAAAATCATTGTCCTGGGGCCTTTGTTTTTTTAGTATTGAAAAAGGGGGAAAAAAAAAGGGGAAGTTGAAAAATTATTTTTGGGGCTTTGCATCAAAGGGTAAATTTTCCCCCAAAGGGGGGGAATTATGTTCCTTTTTGTAAGGTTTTTTTCCCTAAAATTTTAAAATTTAATTTTTTTTTTCCGACAAAAAATTTATAGTTTTTTTCATGGGGGTTTAAAAATTACCACTGTTTTGCATAAAAAAAAATTTTTAAAAGCCCCCAAAAAAAAAAAAACCCTTTTTTATGAAAAAAGGTTGGCTTAAAGGGGGGGGCCCTTTTTCCCAATTTATATAATTTTACTTATTTTTTTTTTTCCCCCTTATGTTTTTTTTTAAAAAAATTTTTAGCGATTAAAAAGCTTATTTTTCAGTTATGGGGGTATATTTTTGGGGGAAAAAAAATTATGTTTTTAAAGTGAAAAATGGTTTGTGTGGGGGGGCAGGGCTGGGTTTGGGTTTTTTGGGTTGTTTTGTGTGGGGGGTTTGTGTGTGTTTGGTTGGGGGGGGTTGTGGTTTGGTGTGGTTGTGGGGTGTGTGTGGGTGTGGTGTGTGTGAGGGGGATGGGGGGGGGGATTTGGGGATGTTTGCTGGGGGGAAATGCGTGTTTTGGGGGGGTTTGTTTTGTTTGTTTTTTTTTTGTGGTTGTGTTGTGTGTGTGTTTGGGGTGGGGTTTGTTTTTGGGTTTGTGGGTGTGGGGTGGGGTTTTTGGTGTGGGGTGGTTGTTTGTTTTTTTGGTGTGGGTTTTGTTTTTTGGGTTTCTTTGTGTGTGTTTTTGTTGGTGTGGGGTTGGGTTTTGTTTGTGGTGGGTTGTTGTGTGTTGTGTGGTTTTGGTGGTGTGTGTGGGGGGTTGGGGGTGTGTGTGTGTTGTGGGGGGGTGGGCTTCTGTCTTGGGGTTTTGGGGGGTTTTTTTTGTGTGTGTGTTGGGGTTTGGGGTTTTGGTCTGGGGTTTTTTGTTTTGGGTTTTTTTTTTCGGGGGTTTTTAAAAAAACTTTTTTAAAAATTTTTTTTTCCCTAAAAAATTTTGGTGTTGGGGGGCCCCAACCCAAAAATGTCATTTTTTTTTACCATTTAAAAAAGAAAACCCAAAAATTTTTCAAATGGGGGGGGATTTTGGGGGGGTCTGGTAAATTTTGTTTTAGTTTAAATTTTTTACTGCTGATTTCTTATTTTACTATATTGGGATTTGTCCAAAACAAAAAAAAAAAAAATTTAAAAAAAAAAGGGGGATTTTGAAAAAAAAAAAAAAATTTTAGGGGGGGGGGGGAAAAGTGCTTGGGGAAAAAAACCCCACTGCATACCCCCCGGGGGATGATGGGGCAGCTTTTTGTTTAGGGGGTCCCCGGGGGCCAGTTTTGCCCTCGTGGGGGGGTTTAAAACTCCATTTTTGTGAAAGGGGGGCCCAGTGGGGGCTAAACTCAAGGTTTTTACGTTTTTTTCTTGGGGGCCTTTTTTTTGCCTGTTTTTTATTTTTTTTTTTTGTTGTTGCGGGGGCTTTGGGGGTTTTGTGCTTTTTTTTTTTTTTTTTTCATGGGGTCTTTTTTGTAAAAAAAAAAACATTTTTAAGTGTGCAGAAAAAGAGCAAAAAAATGTGTACTGATAAAAATCTTTTTGCAGTTCGGGTTTATTTTCTTTTTTCAATTTTTTATTTGTTTGCGTTTAAAAGGATGTTGGTATTTTGTGGGGGGGGGGAAAAGTTAAAAATTTCCGTTTTTCCAATGGGCCCCCCCCAAGAAGCGGCGGGGCTGAGGAAGGAAGGGGGAAAAAAAAAAGGGGGACAAAACCAAAAAATCTCCCCCGGGGGCCGGTTTCCTTTTTGGGCAAAAAATCGGGGCCCCCAACCGATCTTGTCAAATTCAGGGGGGGACAATCTCTCGGGGGGTGGGTTTTTGGTTGGGGGTTTTGGTATTTTATTTTTTTAGCTCTGTAGCATAAAAAAAAAAACGGGGTTTTACTAGGGGACCTTTTTTTCCTGATTTTCAGAATTGGAGGGGGTTTCCAGCCACCCATTTTCCCTTGTTTGGGGGGTTTAATTTCCCCAGTTAAAGGGGGCCCACACGGGGGGGGAAAAAGGGGTTCTCAAGGCTGGGTTTTTGGGGGGTTTTTTTAAGATTTAAAAAACCGGGGGATTTTTTAAAGTTAAAAAAAAAAAATTTGGGGAGATAACCCCCAAAAAGGGGCCCTTTTAACGTAGTTTTTCCCCCATGAACTGGGAAAAAAAAAAAAAGGCAGTTGGGGTTTTAAAAGAAAATTTTTTTTTGTGGGGGGTGTGTGTTTTTTGGGTTGTGTGTGTTTTGGGTTTTGTGGTTTTTGTGGGTGTTGTGTGTGTGTGGGGGTGTGGTTTTGGGGGTGTTGTGTTTTGGGGGGGGGGGGAAAATAGGGGGGAAAGGGGGGACTAAGGGTTAAAAAGTTAGGAAAAAAAGTATTATTGGGCAGGCAAAAAAAAAAAAAAAAAAAAAAAAAAAAAAAAAATCAATTTGAGGGGGAAAATTTACATATTTAATGTTGATTTTTTCCCAGTTCAGTGGTTAAAGGGGACTTTTACTTTTATATTTCCCCAGGGGGAAAATTGGGGGGGAAATTTCTGGAAAAAAAAAAAAAAAACAGAGGATGTGGGGCAAAATTTTTTTCCCGTATGGCCCCCAAAAGGGGTATTTTTGAGTTTTTTTTTTTGGAAGGCAGAAAAAAGGGGTTTGTTTCAGAGTTTTTGATCTTTGGGGGGGGAATTTTTGAGTGAAAAAAAAGGGGGGGTTATTGATTTTAAAAAAAGGGGAAAAAAAATTTTTGTTTAAAAAAAAATTTTATTTACGTGTTACAGGGAAATGAAAAAAGCTTGGGAAAAAAAAACCCAAAAAAATTTTAGGGGTTTTTCTCATGTATTAGTTTTTTTGGGTTTTTTAAAATTTTTAAAAATTTGGGGTTATGGAAATATTTTTAAAAATTTTGGGTTTTATTTTGGGGGGAGAAAATTTACCTTTTGTCAAAACCTTTTCCCCTCTTTTTTTGATTTTGGGTTGGGGTTTTTTTTTACATTTTTCCCCCCACACTCCAAAAACTTTTTTGCCCCCCCAGGGATTTTGGAAAAAAGTGGAAACAGTTTTTTTAGGGGGAAAATTACTAGGTGTTTTTTTAGTATTCCTTTTGGGGGGGAGGGGGGTCATAAAAAGGATTAAAAAAAAAGGAATACAAAATTTTTTTGGGGGGGGGAACGGGGGGACAAAAAAAACCCCAAAAAAAAAGGAAAAAATGATGAAAAAAAAAAAAGGTTAAAGGGGGAAAAAATAAATCTTCCACAAAACAAGAAAATTTGGTGTTGAAATGGTTTTGGTTTTGGTTTTCCTCAAAAAAAAAAAAATAACATTTCTGTTTTTATGTATTTTGAAAAGGGGAAACCCCCCAAGTTAAAAAAAAAAAACGGTTTTAAAAAAATTTAAAAATTTTCTTTTAAAATTTTGGGGAAGATTTTTCATTTTTCCTTCATACCTTTTAAAAAAAAAAAAAATTTTCCCAAAACAAAAAATTACGTAAGGAAAAAGTTATGGGGAAACTTTTAAAAAAAATTTTTAAAAAAAAAAAAAATTTTAAAACAAAAAAAAAAAAAAAAAATTGGACTGGGGGGGACAAAAAGGGCAATTTCCTTTTCCCCCACCCAAAACAGTGTAAAAGGGGGGGAAAAAAAACAAAAAAAGTTTATTTTTTTTTGGAGTAAGTAAAAAAGTTATTAAGAGTGAAATATTTTTTAAAAAATTTTTAGGTAAAAAAAAAAGGGAAAAAAAACAAAAAAAAACTTGGGGAAAAGGCATAAAAACTGTTTTTTTTTTAAAATTTATTAAAAAAAAAAATCCCAAAAAAAAAAAATTTTTTCTACTGCCTCGGGTTTGTTTTTGTTTTAATTTTTTTTTTTTTTTTTAACCCAAAATCCCAGGGGGGGGACTTTGACATTTTTCGAATAAAAAATTTTGCCCACTTGGGTTTTAAAAAATTTAATTTTTTTTTTAACCCACTTTAGAGGCCCCACTTTAGGGGCAAACCTAGGGAAAGGCCCAAATAGGGAGTTTTTAAATTTTGCCTGTTTAATGTTTAACCCCTATTTCCTTGATTTTAAAAAAAAAAAAAAATTTTTTTATTTTTTTTTTTGCTTTTTAAAAAAAAAATTGGGCCCCCCCGGTTTGGGTTTTCCCGATTTAGGGAAAAAAAAACCCCCTTCCGGGGGGTGTATTCTTTTTAAGGGGGGGGGGCCCCATCCCAGGGATTCTTTTGGGGGGGGCCCCAAAGCTTTGCTTTGGGGGGAAAAAAATTGTAGGGCATCCGGGAAAAAAATGGGAAAAAAAAAAAAGGGCCCCACCATGTTACATATTTACACTTTTCACCCAAAAAATATGGGGGTTCCAGGCTTTTAGGGCAGTATGTACGGGGCCATTGGGGGCAAAAGGTTAATGTCAAAAAAAACAAAAAAAAATTTAAAAATTTTTTAATAAAAAAAAAAAAAAAAAAAAAAATAAAAAAAAAAAAAAAATTTTTTTTTGCCAAATTTAAGGGGGGAAAAAGGGGAATTTGGGTAAGGTTTAAAAATTCCAAAAAAAAACCCAAAAAAAACCCCCCCACCCCACCCCCACCCAAAAAAAACCCAACACCCCAACCCCAAAAACCCCACCAAAAAAAAACCCCCCCAAAACCCCCCCCCCCCCCCAACCAAAACAAAAAACCCAAACCCCAAAAAAAACCCCAAAAAACAACCCCCAAAAACCCCAAAAAAAAAAAAACCCTTTTTTGGGGTTTTAAAAAAAAAAAAAATTTTTTCTTTAAAAACTTTTTAAAAAATTAATTTAAAAAATTTTAAAAAATTTGAAAAAAAAAAATTTTTTTATTAAAATAA
>NW_023649952.1:0-6192 GCF_015228065.2 Penaeus monodon | reverse complement strand
CAAAAAAAACAAAAAAAAAAAAAAAAAAGAAAAAAAAAAAAAATTTTAAATAATATATAATATTAATTATTTTTATAAAATAATATTTATAATATTTAATATATTTTTAAATATAAATATTATATCTATAAATTTTTTCTATTTTTTTTAATGCGTTTGTGTCTATGTGTGTGTGTGTGTGTGTATAAAAATATAATAATAAAATATAATATTATATAAAATAAATATATATTTATATATATATTATATATTATGTATTATGTATATATATTATATTTTGTTATATAAACTTCATATTTATCTTTTTATATAATAAAACTTATATATTATTAATATATATTTTATAATGAAAATATTTATATATATATATAAAATATATAAGTTATAATATATATGATAATACAGAAAGTATTGAAAATATTTCTTTATTATTATTTTAATATATATATTTTAATATTATAAATATATATATATCAATAATATATACATATAGGGTTTATTATTATATTAATATATAGCACCTATTTATATATTATACATATATATATATTATTTTAAATATATATATATATATATATATTTATAATATAATAATAAATATATATTTTAATATAATAATATATATTATCATATTATAAAATATTTTTTTAAAAAAAAAATTTTTTTAATATAAAATATATAAAATTTTATCTAATCATATTAATATATATTATATTTTAAAAATATATATTAAAAATTATAATAACATAATATAAATTAATTAATTCTATAAAAATTTTATTTTAATTATAATATTTTTTAAATATATATATAAAATTATTTTTTTTATTAATATTGTGTGTTGTGTGTGTGGTGTGGTTTGAGTGTCTTAACATATCCCCACATCCCCTATATATGCAATATTACTTTATAAAATAAAAATATTTATAAATATAAGATATAATATATGTTATATATATATATTAAATATATATATATATATTATATATATATACATATATATATATATACTATATATTTATATATATATTATATTTATATATATGTATAATATATGCATATATAGTTATGTGTGTATATGTATAACACTCACACCCACACACACACACACACATACAAAACATATATATATATATATATATATATTTATATATATATATATATATATATATTTATATATATAGATATATATATATTATATATTATATATATATATTTATGTTATATTTTCTATTATTATATATATATATATATATATATATAGATATAGATATAGTTTATTATATATTTATATATATTATTATTTATATTATATATTTATATATATATTATATATTATATTATAATATATATATATGTTTTGGTGTGTGCGTGTGTGGGTGTGTGTGGGTGTGTTTTGTTTGTGTGTGTGTGTTTTGTGTGTGTGTGTGTCTATATATAAAATGAGTATTAAATCTGTATCTTAATCTATCTATATTATATATTTTATATAATTTTTATATAATAATATATATATATATATATATATATATATATATATGTATATATATATATATAAGAAGAAGAAGAAGAAGAAGAAGAGGAGGAAGACAAAGAAGAAGAAGAAGAAGAAGAAGAAGAAGAAGAAGAGAAGAAGAAGAAGAAGAAGAAGGAGAAGATGATGAAGAAGAAGAGGAAGAAGAAGAAGAAGAAGAATAGAAGAGGAGAAATAATAATAATAATAATGATGGATGATGATGTGTGATGATGATGGATGATGATGATGATGTGATGATGATGATGATGATGATGTGATGTGATGATGATGATAATAATAATAATAATAAAAAAAGAAGACAAAGAAGAAGAAGAAGAAGAAGAAGAAGAAGAAAAAGAAGAAGAAAGTCTAAAACCCTATGAAAGGGGAAGAAGAAGAAGAAGAAGAATAAAAGAGGAAAAAGAAGAAGACAAAGAAGAAGAAGAAGACAAAGAAGAATGTCTAAAAGCCTATGAAAGGGGAAGAAGAAATATAATTAAATATTAGGTATTAAACATCAATCAGACGAGATATAATTTAATTCATTCTCCTGCGACCAAATAGCGACTGACGTGCGTGCGTCGCTCTCGGTAAAATTAATTAAATCTGGGAAGAGACAGTTAGATTATGAGATAATAAAGAGATTAATTATAATTATAATAATAAAGAGATTAATTATAATTATAATAATAAAGAGATTAATTATAATTATAATAATAAAGAGATTAATTATAATATAATAATAGAGATTAATTATAATTATAATAATAAAAAGATTAATTATAATTATAATAATAATATCAATTATAATTATTATTAATATTAATTAAAATTATAATAATAAAGAGATTAATTATTATTGAGACGAGAGATTAAGTAAGTTTTTAAATTTTCTGGCGAATAAACAGCAACCCTTCCAAAGGAGGGTTGTTGGCCTTCGCCGCAACGCCAAGCGACAATTTTAATAAGAGATAATTTGAAATAAGAGATGATTCAGAGATAAATTATATTTAAGACAATTAATTATGATTAAGACAAATAATTATTGGTAAATTTCAAGTTTCAACCAGCCTCCGACTTTCGAAACCATTTTTTTTGGAATGGAATCTCCCTTCGTGGTTTAACGCTGTTATAATGATGATTTCCGTCGCATTTGACTCGTTGATGACTGGCGGAACTTTTATTCCTCGACGGCAAAGTAGATAAAATATGTAAGAGTCGGCTTCGCACTGTATTTTGGGGAGGAATTTGCATGATTTATACACAAAAAAAAAAAACAGAGCAAAAACACTAAAATATCTTTAAATCGGGTTAGCTTAAACTCTACGGGGACGAGAGCCATGTTTCATCTATAAAATGACGGTATTCTATTCTGCGCTTAAATCTGGGATTACTTTTTGCCTGATTGACGCGCAGTACATATGCACTAGATGAATGATTGGACAAAAGCAACTTTTTATTATGAAAATGCGTTTCGAAAGTTTCCTGATGACCGAATCAAATTTATATATAAGGTTTTCTTAATTGTTCCTCGAATACCAACGGTATTTCATTTATTGATAGCATTAACCAATAATAAAAAGAGCAAACAAATAAAAAAAGTAAATAAAAATGAAAAAAGCGATATTGACAGTTACGTGTCGCGCAATCGTTGCGGCACACGCAGTCTCCGCGGATGTTATTCTCAAACAACAAAATGTGAATGCAATTTAGTAACAGCTTGCAAACCTTAGTGATGATTGTCAAATATTGCAACAGCTCAATACTTGTACTTGTCTCAAAATGTAAGATGGAATTTATTGACCTTTGCCCGAGGCCAAAATACTTCGGAGGCCGTGGCGGTGCTTCATGCCGCGCAGCTTAAAATACTTGCCCGTCCGACGGAACTACGGAAGCTTTAGCCCGATTTCGTCGCGCGCTGAGCCGGCACAGCCGATCATTCAACTGCGGTCGTTTGCAATGGCCAAATCGGAAATATATATTTTTTGATATTGCCTGTATTATGGTCCAATTAGAAGTAAGGCTTTTAATTGCATGAATTTGCTTTTTACTTGAAAAATACTTCCTGCAATATATATGACAATTTCCCGGTTCTCGTTATATAAAAGTTAATTGTACAAACCTTATATCGTCGTGCCTCCGTTAGTACGCTTCGCCATAATACGTCGACCTCATCGAGGTAGTATTTCCAGGGGCAGATATATTTCCTGATTTGTAAAACTTTGCCGGCTTTCAATATAATATTTCTTCACGCGTCAACTTATTCTAACAGCGAACGGACACACACTGAACGTTTTTCACGGTCGAGGGCAGGGATTTCCGAAAAATCGAATTTTGATTGGTCAGAAAACTCTGACGTCATTGTCTAAAGTTTTCATTGGCTAGAATTTGTCGCTGTTTGTAACAGCATATAATCGCAAAGCTGTCAGTAATTGGTCGTTTGCATTGTTCCTTGTCTCTTAGTGTTTCAGACAGTAATCATTTATTATCACCATTTCAAATGATTTTGTGTCGTTACACGAGCGAAAACATGGTATTTGTATTCTAATACGTAAAATGCACATTATTATTGTTTTATATGCGTGTAAACAATTAGGTAATTGAACTCTTACCTAATTTTCTTCGCTCTCGGAAGAGCTATCCTCGTCGAGAGGAACTGGGGCTGGGAGGGGCTGTACTCGCTCGCGGCCGCCTTGCGGCGGGTACAATTCAGCCGCTTGCAAAAAAAAGCATGAATGAGAGAGTCTTCATGCTCCTTTATGAATAAATATCGAGCCAGGTATTGTGCGATGTATTGGCTTCTAATACCTGGCCGCTTTACCCACTCCTTTACATCTCTCCACAATCTTTCAATATTTTGTGTGTGTATTTGTGGGTCGTGTGGGTCTACAAAGTTTTCAGAATGATTAATACTCAGATGTTTGTAACCATGATGTTGCAGGTTACGGTAGGCCCATCCACCACTGTATATCACACTGTTTGGTTTTATATATTTCTTAATTAGGGGTATGAGCGTGTCGGCACTGCGGTCTGTACCAAGCAGTGGCACAATAAATTTCTTTTTAGTCACACGCTCAATACCCCCAAAGACCCACACCTGGCTCAACTGTCTGCCTCTATTGTATTTTCGGCGCACGAGCAGCGTCTCGTCGATATCAGCGACTACACCGGCACCTATTGAATTTTGGTTTTGTAACCAATTTTCGGTTACTTCAGAACAAAAACTCCTCCAATCTACGCTAGTTGGCTTAGAAATACTAATACATTTCATAATTTGTGCATGATCCCAGTGTTTTTGTAGCCAATGATTAACAAACAAAACTCTCTTAAAAGGTTCCAAATGTGTCCCCTGCAGAAACGTGCCTGTGTAATCGCTGGTCGAGAAAACGCAACTTTTACGCCGTTTCGTTTTTGCGATTTTTTTCCATCTGCCACAATACCACATATGTCGATCTTCACGGTATTTGCAAGGTAAATTGCAATGTGGGCAGTTTACCGCTCTTGGCAAAACACCGTGTGCTCTCAGGAATTCTATAGCGTTATCATTTTTTTTCAAAATAATCAGATATAACTCTATAATAATGCGGATCGCAACCTACGCACCTGCGTTCCATGTTGAGCAAAGATTTCGTACATTTGCTTTCCTTGCCCACTATACATACGTGTGGCACAAATGGTGGCATGTGATTGGTTTGTACTATTTCCTGTAATACTATTGGCTCTCGTGACAATTGTCACGCGTAGGTGGTGTACAATGAAAGTTTCAAAGAGTTTCGTGCGCACTTCAGGCGGTGACATTGTTGGTTTTGAAAATCGCGCGCAATTCTTCAGTTCCCTTTTGCCCGTAATATGGACCAGACACATCGATTTGCGCAGAGTATGATATTTAATCTTTACTGAAAATACTCGATATTCTGATGGTATTACTCTTGCATTCTCATATTATTTTATGCAGAAACAAAATCACCTTCATGTAAGTATGTTCTGAAGTTATCTACTTACGAAATGAAGATATTACAATAAATGTAGCAAAATAAAACGGCATCATTGTTTTGTTTACAAAAAGTTAGAAGTGATATCGGATGGCTATTTTTGAGTTGCGATGGAAGTACATAGAAGATAAGTTTCTTAGATTTATTTGCTCTATCATTTGCATATATTATTTTCCGTTTTAAAGACGGCTAGTCAAAACTTTACCTATACCTAATTATTATGAAGACAATCAAGGGATACTGTAATTTATTTCCTTTTCTTGCGAATAAACAGCGAGCAACACACATTCTAAAGATTGTTGGCCTTAGCCGCAGCGCCAAGAGAAAATTCAATTAGAGATAATATGAAATAGGTGATGATTCAGATATTAATTACATTTAAGACAATTAATTATGATTAAGACAAATAATTCTAATCAAGACAATCTAGGGATACTGTAATTAATTTCCTTTCCTGGGGAATAAACAGCATCAAGGCACATTCCAAAAATTGTTGGCCTTCGCCGCAGCGCCAAGAGATTACTTAAATAAAGAGATATTTCGAATAAGATATGATTCAGAGATTAATTATTATATTTAAGACAATATTATAATTAAACATCAGGATACTGTAATTAATTTCCTTTTCTTGCGAATGGATAATCAAATACATAAATAAGTACCCTTGGCCTTCGCCGCAGCGCC
>NW_023649950.1:5000-6193 GCF_015228065.2 Penaeus monodon | reverse complement strand
CAGAAAATGCACCACGTGAGTAGCTGTAGTGATATGAAAATATCTTTGAAACGTTTTAAATGGCCATTTCCAGAAAGGGTAGAAGGTTTGGACAAAACCACTGTAGGATTGTTGCCCATACTTATCCCTTCTATAGAGGAGAAGCATCAGAGGAGGAAAAGGGTAAACATATGTCTATTTGTTCCAATCCACTTTCAGGGCATCTGGCTCCCAACCCTGGTATGAGTGTTCTTTGTGTGTTGGTATATAGTGATGCATTTCGCTACTGTACCGTTTAAGATCCGTGACAAGACGCTTATGTAGCGAGTTTCACTTTGGAACTTCTACCTGATGTTGAAGATTTTTTGTCTGTAGTCTCAACTACCTTGTGTAAAAGTTCTATTACACTTTGAAGGCCTGAATGTAGCAGATGAATGACTGGAGGAGGATTAGTCATTTACGGCCAGATAAGTTATTTTACAATTGAATGTGCTCATCCTTTTGGCTACTGCCTGCTACCAAGGGCAACTTTCAGTCCAATTATATATCAGTTGATGTGTAATTAGCCAAAAAGTAAAGCAGTCCACCATGAGGTCGAGATATATAGATGGAATACTCTCTGCAGAGACTCATTCAAGGTGTTAATAGAACGAGAGCGTATCTGGCACCAAAATGGTGCAAAACATAACCTGAATTACACAGAGTATGGGCAGTGCACTGCATGTGGCCATCATCTGCGGTTACAACTTGTACCATATCACACTACCTGGTCATTTTTCGTGACATCTGAGATGAGGAAGATGCAAAGCCTATCCGAAAAAAAATGCTATTAGAACATGAACAGGGAGAAAATCGTCAGACGACACGAATTTTACATTAACATCCAAGAACCGGAGAGAGGTGACGGCGGCAGTCAGAGCTGTTCAGATCGTGATAGGTCCAAGATAGGGAGAGAATTTCATCCTTCCCTGTTTCGCAAGGGAGCGAGAATGCTGAATACCAAGCATATGATGCCATAGACTGTTCTCCAATTTCATGCGCATATTCGAGGGAGTGAGAGAGAATGGGAATGATGTACTGACCTGATGGCCCTGGGCAATTATCGTGGTAGCCATCTCGATCCACTACTGTTTTAACTTCATAAAAGTATGAAGTATGAAGAGAAATTAAAGTTCCATTTATGATAGGAATAAAAGGAACCACAGCGAAAGGGA
>NW_023649949.1:0-2500 GCF_015228065.2 Penaeus monodon | reverse complement strand
ATTAAATACATATATATATATTATATAATATATATATATATTATATATATTATATATATACCTAGTATCATATATATATAATATACTATATATATATATAATTATATATATAAGAGGCCCGCGGTAGCTGATGGTATAGAAGCATAGGACTCAAAACCGTCCCGTAATCTTCGGAGTTTGAGTCACCGGCGGCGCGTTGTTCCTCTGGACAGGGACTTCACCTCGACTGCCTATCGTCATGGTGAGTCTACAATCCAGTGGAGTGTCCGTGCCCAGTCCCGATTCAGCCTCGATGAGCGGCGTCAGGAAGGGCATCCGGCCATAAAAAGATATCTGCCAGAACCTGATCATGGCGAACTTTTATACGAATGAGAATAAAGATTTAAAAAATATTTGTGTGTGTGGTGTATTACATATAAATATAAATAAATAAATATCAATAAATATATATATATAAACATATAGATATAATATTATATATATATATCTATATATATTATAATATATTACATATATATTATATATATATAGTATATATATATATATATATATACATATTATATATATACTATATTATAATACTATATATATAGTGGTGTGTGTGTGTGTGTTGTGTAGTGTTGTGTGTGTGTGTGTGGGGTGTAGCTGAAAACCTTCTTTGCAGAGCAGTCCACGCCTCCGGGGTATGTATTGAGTGCGTGACAACCTCTGATGAATCTTAAGACCCGCACAGGATGCAGTACCAGACGTAATACCTGCACGAGAGAACCACCTCCCATATTGTAGCATTGCTTCCAATCTCCTTTCTCAACACTAATAAAACATTTCATTATATTTCAGGGTAATATTATAGTGATCCGGCTGCTCGCAGTGCTTAAAGAAGAAAGAGAATATATTGAAAGTTATATCAATATGATAAGAACGAAAATGATGATAATGGAAATAAGAATAAAAGCAACAACAGGCAAAATCAAACACATGATAAAATATATGAAGATAAAAATGATGATAATTATGATTGTGATACCATTAAGGAATTAATGAAGGATTAAAAGGATAATAATACAAGAAATAAAAAAAATATAATTAGAATAACAATATAATAGCAGCAGCAGAAGTATAGTAGTAGCTAGTAGTAGTAGTAGTAGTTAGTAGTAGTAGTAGTAGTAGTAGTAATGTAGTAATGATAATAATAATATAGTCATAATAATGACATGATAGCGTATAATAATTTGATAATAATGATCCCAATGACAATAATATCAATAGTAATAACATAATAATAATGCAATAAAAAACGATTATCATAATACCAGTATAAAAAAAATTAGATAATAACAACAATGATAATAAAAATGATAATAACAAAACCAGTAATAATTAATATAATGTTGATAATAATAATAATAATAATAATAATAATAATGATAATAATAATTTACTATAAAAATGATATACATGATATTAATGATAATTAATAGTAATGATGATGATGAGGGAAATGATAATAATAATAATAATAATAATAATAATAATATAATACTAATAATAATAATTATTAGATTATTTATTAATAATAATAAAAAAATAATAATCACGATAATACTAATAATTAATGATAATAATGATAATAATTAAAATAATACAAAATATAATACTTAATAATAATAATAAGAATGATCATAATAATGATAATAATAATATAATAATAATAATAATGATAATAATATAATAATGATAATAATAATAGTAATAATAGCGATAAAAAAACTAAAACAACGATACTTATGATGATGATGATGATGATTATGGACAATGAGATGAAACAACAAAACAAAGTTAATGATGATGATGATGATGATTGATGACGATGATGATGATTGAGGATGGATGATGATGATGATGATGAGATGATGATGATGATGATGATGAAATGAAGATGATGATGATGATGATGATGATGATGATGATGATGAGATGAGATGATGATGTATGATGATGATGATGATGATGATGATGATGATTATAAATAATAATAATAATAATATAATAATAATAATAATAATATAGATAATGATACCCCCCCCCCGGATAACGATGCCAGTGATAATGATGAAAATAATGCTGAAAATTATAATGATAGGATAATTAAGAATAATGTGATTGTAACAATGACAATAATAGCAAAATTAAATAATGATAAATGATTATAATGATATAAACGCTAAATACTGACAGTGCTAATGATAGTTATGATGATAATTATAATGAAGTTTTAATGAGGAAAATGGTTGATTGATAACAAAAATAAGATAATGATGATAACAACAATGATAAGGATAATAGTAATGGAAATACTAAAATTGATAATGTTATACTTGTTATCAGATGATAATAAAAACAATATTACTACTACTAATAATAATATATCAATTAATAACTATAATGATAACAAAAGTATAGTATTAATAATGATAGGATAATTATGATGAATAATAAT
>NW_023649948.1:0-2500 GCF_015228065.2 Penaeus monodon | reverse complement strand
CCGAGGGGGTTAGAGCATCGGATCAAGACGTCACGACGGGAATCTGAGTTCGGGGGTTCGAGTCACCGGCCGGCGCATTGTTTCCCCCGGCAAGGAATTCACCTCGATTGCCTACCCAGAAAACGACAAATCGCCCGAAAGTCAAGCTATGCTAGAGGAAGCCCCCCGGGGGCCAAAACCCCGGTTGATTTGGGAAAGGGGGCCAATCAGGAAGGGGGACCTCCATAAACTCTAATGAATTAGGGGGCCTATGTCCCTGAAAAAAAAAAAAAAAAAAATTTTAAAATAAAAATAAAAATAAAAAAAAAAAAAAAAAAAAAACAAAAAAGGAAAAAAAAAAAAAAATAAAAAAATAATAAAATAAAAATAAAAAAAAAGAAAAAAATAAAAAAAAAAAAATAAAAAATAAAGAAAAAAATAAAAATAAAAAAAATTTTTTTTTTTTGGGGGGGGGGGGGGGGGGTGGGGGGTGGGTGGGGGGGGGGGGGTGGGGGGGGGGGTGGGGTTTTTAAAAAAAAAAAAATAAAATTTTAAAAATATTTTTTAAAAAATATTTTAAAAAAAAGGTAGAGGAAAAATAAAAAAATTTTTTTAAAAAAAAAAAAAAAAAAAAAAAAAACCCCCCCAAAACCCCCAAACACACACACCCCACACAACACACAAAAACCAACACCACACAAATAAAAAAAAAAAAAAAAAAAAAAAAAAAAAAAAATTTAAAGGGGGGGGGGGGTGGGGGGGGGGGGTTTGTTTTTTTTTTTAAAAATAAAAAAAAATTTTAAATAAAATTTAAAAAAAAAAAGAAAAAAATTTTTTTTATTAAAATATAAAATAAATAAAAAATTAAAAAAATATAAAAATATAAAAAAAAATTTAAAAAATAATAAATATATTTAATATATTAATATATGTATATATATATAATATAAAAAAAAATTAATATATAATATAATTATATAATAATATATATTTATATATAATCTGTGTGGGTCGGTATGCAAAATATATATAATACGGAATATGAAAAGAGAGTATTAGAAAAGCCCCATAATCGGGGATAAATTTAATTTTGAATCCAAAAGCAAGATCTAAAATACTAAAAAAAAAGTACATTTGTATAAAAGGTTAAAATGTTTCCGCCATTTTTAACAATAATTTTAAAACAAATATCGTCTTGTTTCTCTTGTAAATTTTGGTACCAGAAAACATACCTCAGTACTAAAAAACCCGCTTCAGTTTTGCGCTCCACATAATGAAAATAATAATAAATTTTCATTCAGGGGTATGCAATAAGTCGACTTCATGTGTGCCAAGGTTACCCAAGGCTTCATATAAATCTCATTTGCAAAAGAACCTTCGATTTGTAGTTACTCTAATTAAGAATAAACCGTAGCGTGAGCAGGTTTTATGAAGCTAGATCAGTCTTTGACTGTAATGACATCAAGCCCCGATTCTGCTGAGAATAATGATGATCAAAAAAAAATAAAGATGAAAATGTGGGATGAAACGTTTAAAATGATAAATTCTAATAAAATCATTATGAAAAATGTATAAAAGATAATAGTAATGATAAAAAATAATAATAAAGTAATATTTTATGGTAAAAATAAACAATAATGATAATAATAATAACAATTTAAAAATAATAATAATAAAATAATAATAATAATAATAAAAATATATAAAATAGTAAAAATAATAATTAAGCAATATAAAATGCTTATTTTTTCATATAGTATATAATATATCAAAAAAGGACAACATTTTTATAAACATAGTAAAACAAACGAACAACACATAATAACACTAACTAAATTTCTTTTCGGGGCCTCAGCGAATTCAAAAAAAAGCGTTTTTTAAAACGTTTACTAACCAAATCATTATTTCCAATTTAGGGTAGTAAACTATAAAAATTCAGAAAAAATGAGCGAAATCAATGGAATAATTTTTGTGTTCATGACAATTTGTTTACAAATTTTTTTCAAAGAGGGGTTACTTTAAAGATTTCCTTGCATTAATAAAGATAAGAAGTAAGGGTGTGATGAGAGATGATGATGTTATGATGATGATGATGATGATGATGATGACGATTATGATGATGATGTGATGATGATGATGAGGGTGATGATGATGATGATGATGATGAATGATGATGATGATGATGATGATGTGATAACATTAATATAATTATAAAAATGACAAAAATAAATAAAAAAATGCAGAAAATTTTAAAAATTATAATAATTTTAAAGGAATAACAAAAAACAATGCTGATAAATTTTTTTTTAAACGAAATGATTATAGGTAATAAAAAAAAAAATAATGAAAAACAATAATAAAAGTAATGATGATGATGATAATAATAATATGATTAATAATAATGTGATGATGATGATGATAAAAATTATAATAAAATAATAATAAAATAAATAAAAAAAAATAATAAAAATATAATAATTTAAAATAATAATAATATTTTTAATTTTTATTAATTTTTTAT
>NW_023649947.1:17500-25000 GCF_015228065.2 Penaeus monodon | reverse complement strand
TAATAATAATATATAGTTATAATGTATTTTAAATATAAAAGTTTTTATATAATATATATATATAAAATATAAAATATTAATATATTTGTAAAATTAAATATATAATATAATATAAAATTTTAAAATTATATAATTTTATATATAAAATTTTAAATATTAATATATTATATATAATATAATATATTTATATATATATATATCTGATATATATATATTATATACTATATATATTATATATTATAATATAATATATATACAATGTAAGTATATATATATATATAAAATATATATATATATATATATATATATATATTATATATATATATATATGTGGTGTGTGTGTTTTGTTGTGTGTGTGTGTGTGGGGTGTGCGTGTGTGTGGTGGTGTGTGTGTGGTGTGTGTGTGTGTGTGTGTGGGGTGTGTGTGTATGTGTGTGTGTATGTGGGTGTGGGTGGTGGGTGGTGTGTGTGTGGTTTGTTGGGTATGTGTGTGTGTGTAAATATTTTTTATTTTTTTTAGTGTGTGTGGGGTTGTATGTGTATGAAAGCGGTATCTATTTTTGTATGTACATAAATAGATAAAAAAAACCCACACACACACCCCCACACACACACACACACACCACACCACACACACAAACCCCAAACACACACACAAAACATATATTAATAACTTAATAATATTTATTGTGTGTGTGTTGTGTGTGTGTGTGTGTGTGTGTGTGTGTGTGTGTTCATGTGTGTGTGTGTTGTGTGTGTATGTTTGGTAGATGTATGTTGTGTGGTGAATGTATTTTAACTGCATACTGAGACAAACATAGATTTCTCAACAAAAATTACATTAATAGACACAATTAAGAAAACAAGAAGCTCAACGGAAGAGGATTCCGGGTATAAACAATAACAGTGTGTATGTTGCTGTCATAAAACAAGAAGGGAAGACGAAACCTTCATTTTCACCGATTCAAAGAGACCATGAAGGTAAAGTTGTAATACCCAAAATATAACTGTAAATTCAAAAAGTAAACACGAATCATATCATAAAAACGGAATAAGTCGCAGTCGACGGAATATAAATCGCGTATTGGCATAACAATTACTTATATAACTATTGCCTGGCGTTATCTTTTGCAAAAATAGATTATGATAAAAAATCTACGTTATGATTAACAGGAAAAAACAATTTTTACTGAATAAAAAAAATTTTTGACGACAAAATCTTGGGAAGACGTGACTGACTGAAAGTGTACAAAATCTAGGAAACAAATCGAAATTTCAGGAGTTAAACATTAGTCCCTTGGGGATATTAGAGAGGCACCTAACTATTTTAAATTAAAAAAAATTTTTTTGGTTGTTAAAAATTTTGTTTTGTAAAAACCGTTTTTATTTTTTTTTTTTGGGCCTTTTTTGGGGGAAAGGGAATTTTTTTTTCCCTTTTTTGGTTTTTTTTTTTTTTTTTTTAAAAAAAAAAAAAAAATTTTTTTTTTTTTTTTTTTTTTTTTTTTTTTTTTTTTTGGGGGGGGGTTTTATTAAGAGAAAACCAATGTTTGACATACAAATTTTTTTATTCAAATAGAGCATTTTCCTTTCGGTGATGTAGAACTAAAATTTAAAAAAAGGGCAGTTTTGTTTAATAAAAATTTGATTTACAAATTTCATTATTGGTGAAATCTATTGTTAGATAAAAAAAACACGAGACGCCCCCCATTGAAGTTTAAATTTTTAACACATGCTTTTAGTGACTTAACAGCAGATTTACAATAATGGCGCGTGGTAGGGGGAATGCTACATTTCTAGAAGGCGGGACAAAAGTTAAGTAAGAATGAATTATTTTTCATTAATTCCTCATAATAAACCCAAACGTCTATCTCGGTCTCGCGGTGATAATCAAGTTTTTTAGCCACTACACTGAAAACGCAAGGACGTGAGCCCATTTCTAATTTTCTAAAAGGGATTTGACAAACCGTTTGCCCTTTTCTGAGGGGGGACAGAGCTCCGTAAAAAATGACTGCGTTTCCAAAAAAAAATTTTTAAAAAACCCCTCCTTTATCCCTAACAAGGGTAGACCAAATACCAGGTGTTTCATATTTAATAGATTTCCTTTTTAAAAATTTCAATGGAATTTTTTTTCAATCCCCCAAAGGGGGAGGGAATTTTTCAAAAAAAGGATTTTTTTTAGGGAAAAAAACCCGCAGCAAAAAAAAAAATCTACATAAAATTTTTTAGACGTTTGAGGGTGTGTCGATATGAATCCCACATTTCCCCCTAAACCTTCAACAGCCCTAAAAAAGTACTCGGTGATTTTTTTTTGAAACCTTAATTTTGGGGAGTACCAATTCTGTTACTACGAAAAGTTTTCGCCATATTATTGTGGTAGTTGCGAAATAATAAGTATGTTCTATCTAATACCCTCTTTTAATAGTATTTGGAAACAAGTGTGGGTTACATGTCAAATTTACAAGTAAAAAAAAAAATTCTATGCATGGAGAAAGAAATCATTTTTTTAAAAGTAAAACTGAACGGTGTACATTAAGATTAAGTTGTTGGCATATCTTTAGTGATAGTCGATAAAAAATAACTGGAGAATTTTGAACTGAATTTTTTGTTAGAAAGGAAACACTTATTTCCTTTTAAAACTTTTTAGTATGACAAGTTTTTGGTCCAGATCAAGTTTTTTTTTAATCTGCTTTAAGATCTGTATCTGAAGGTTTTTGACGGAAAGCTAAAAAAAATGCCGCGAAGCGTAAAAATTTGAAGTAGACAGCTGCTTTGAATGTGAAATTTTAGAAATGATCAAAATTTTAAGATTTCTTAAACGACCCTTTAAAACCTTGTGTTACCCCCCCCCCCAAAAAAAAAAAAAAACGAAGCATTTTGATCTACCATGTATAATAAAACCTTTTTAAAATTTAAATAAAGTAAACTCACTGGCGATTTTAGGAGCCTTTTTGCCGAGGCCAAAATTGTCGGGAATCAAACAAAAGTACTGTTTCGGTTTATTATTATTTTTTTAATTTTTAGAATATCAGAAAATTTGTAGGGATTTTAAAGTAAAATAATAATAATAATAATAATAATAATAATAATAATAATAATTATTATTATTATTATTATTATTATTATAAAAAAAAACAATAATAATAATAAATGATAAGAATGACATGAATAATAATAATAATAATAATAAAGTTAATAAGTGTGGAGAGTACATTTGTACGATAATTAAATAGAAAGTACCTGGTAAACTTCCCGTAAGTTTCTTACTGATAAGTCTCCTGTTGTGTCTTATGATTAAAACTGATGACATTAGGCAGTTTGTATGTGACATCAAAGGCTCTTTATGCATTATCCTTTATGTGTACATTTGCAAATAAATCTGAAATTAATATTTTTTTCTTCAAACCTTAGAAATAATTCCTTTCACAATTATCATTTGCAGTAACATAAACAGCTTCAGGTTGACTATAGTTCTATCTGCATAATACTTAAACATTTATGTTCAGTTTAACTATCAGGACACGTCAGTCACTAGGAGACCGCATAATGGTGAAGCAGACGGAGACTTGGGGCCCAGTATGGGGAATCACCCATGTCTGGACCTCAGCCCGCACCTCAACTAATTTTGCATGATTTTTCCTCTCTTCCATTTCCTCCCTTCTTCATCCCTTTGTCTTTTTCCACTTATCCTAATTATTTACTTATTTTTAGTTTTTCCCACAACACTTTATTAAACGCATAAGACCCTTTGGGGTCTGGCACACGTTCTGAACCATTAAACCATTTTTGGAATCCACAAAAAATCGTTTTGAACCAAAAATTTCCTAAGCAGGGGCTTGGGCCCCAGGTCCCACCCTATCACTATATTTTCCACATACCGCTAATGATCTTAGATTTTTACGCACCAGAAAAATTTCAAATATATAAAATATTGTTTTCCCTGTTTTACACGTTGCCATGGCAACATTTCCCTAGCTGTATTTACGGCCACCAGGGGGGCTAAAAATTTGTTAGCATTCTTAGGGGGTAGGTTGAAGTTTTTCTTTAGTCACCCAAAATCTTTGGGCACAACACACACACACCGGGCCCCCGTGTTATGTATGGGGTGTGTGTGTGTGGGTGTGCGTGTGCGTGTGCGTGTGCTGGGTGTGGTGGGGGTGTGGGTGTGTGTGTGTGTGTTGTGTGTCGTGTGGGTGTGTCGTGCGTGTGTGGTGTGTTGTGTGTGTGTGTGGTTGGGTGTGGTGTGGTGTGTGTGTGTGTGTGGTGTAGAGTGTGGTGTACATAAACAATGAGGATGGCCGCTGCTATTCGCCACGCCACGATCACAGAGAGACGACTCCTGTCATTTGACAAGGGGAACCCCGCCCGGTCAGTGAGGGGGGACCCCTGTGATTAAACATTCCTTTCCGGTGATTCCTCAGTTTTTATATAAAAAACACCTAATATTTTTAAAAAAAAAACTTGCAGAATTGTTACCCCTTGTTTAAAAAATTTCCCCCTCAGTCGAAAAACCTAAGTAGCCACGGCTAATAACAGCAAAAGCATCTGTTTCCGATGTGCCGTCCATCAGACGACCAACACAACCACCAAACCCTCAGCCCCAGAGGGCAATTCAAGCTCCCCCCCCTTCCCCGCGATTGGGCGCTTCCACTGGTTCCCGCGAGCTGAAGTGAAGAGGGTAACAAACCCCACCCAAACCACGTCCCTCGCGGCCCTCCAGATGAAAAATTTTTTTCCCCCCAATTCAGATGGTTGAATTCAAATTACGACAAACCTCAAATTTCCCCCTGAGCGCGCTTTCCAGCAGCATCACGAGTACCAGTTTTTTCCAGCGGCCCGCAGCCATCGGCGCTCAGAGACCTTTGACACCTTGCTCGAGATGAAGGCTTGGAAGACTCCCTCCCAGCAGCCGAGGGAAACACGCGAGACAGCTGGACTTGCTTTGCGCCCCTCTGTCTTCTCTCCCCTACCGGGAAAATATTCGCGCAGTCATCCCCCAACGCAGAGAGATGGATGAAGCCGACCTGCAGGAGTTTGGCGGACCACCTAAATGATGCTCACGTGGCGGCAGCCCTTCACATCAACGATGTGCCCCCGCCCTCAACAGCGCCCCCGCCAGACGAAGACGACATTGCAGTGGTAAACCGTACTCCACGCGTCCGCCGGATCCAGTACGAAAAACAAAACCAACCCACGGCCACGAGAGCAGCAAAGCAACAAAAAATTCACCGACGGCCTCTGATATTTTCACCCCAGGTTCGGCCACGACACAAGGAACTGCAAACCAGGTTGTCCCTGGCCAATGGACACCAATCCCCCACATACGGCCGCAAACATCTCAACATCCGCACCCAGCAGCCGTATGTTGGATGGAGCTTCGTGGTGGCCGACGTTACCCTCCCTTGCTTGGAGCAGATTACTCCAAGCAACCTACGAAGAGGTACTACAAGTAACAATGCACACAGAAGACATCCCCAAAACTGCCGTCACTACGCCCTTTGGTACTTTCACTTTCAACTACAGCTATTTTTGGTACCGGGAAACGCCGGAGCTACCTTCAGAAGAGGATGGATGCGTCTGCTACATCGACATCCTCATAATTTCCTCCTCAAGCAGGACATCTGTGACACATCTCTACAGTTTTAGACCGCCAGCAGCAGAGTGGCATCAGAGAAGTGAGTTCCTGTGGCACCGCCGCTCTCCCGCAGGTGTCCCCCCCTCCCATACAAGGTTGTGGCAGGCAAGCAATTTCCCCCGCCCTCCAAGAGTTCGTGGAAATGATGAACTACTATCACCGCTTCCTGCCCGGCATCGCATCCATCACTGAACCTTGTACACTGCACTTGCAGGAAAACCCAAGGACCTGACGTGGGGCCCCCCTCAAGCAGATGCATTTCATAAGGCCAAGGAAGCTCTCGCCGTGTCAACCGTCCTTTTTTTTCCCACCTGGGGGAAGCCCTTTTTCCTCACCACAGTGCCAGTAACATCCTATTGGAGCGTCCTCGAGCAGGGGGTTTGGGGGGACAGCCCCCCCCTTTTTGGGTTTCTTCAGCTGCAAGCTACTGAATCAAAAAAAAACTACTAAACCCTTCGTAGAGACTCCTCGCCGTTCCCCAAAAGCTTCCGCATTTCCGCCTTTTTTCAATGCTCATCAAACCCCTGCCAGGAGGAAAAACCCTGTAGGACCCCCTCCCAGAGTTTCCATCGACGCAGTTCATTTAGAACGACTAAAACCCAACTCGCAAAAAGAGAGCAGCGGGGGCCCGGGGAACGTCACCCGCCGTATATCCACTTTTCCCTTTTAAAAGTCAAGGGACGTCCCTTGGAGAAGCAGGTACCCACAATCCTCTGCGACATCATACGGGTCGACCGCGCCCGTGATTCCAGTTTCCCCCCCGCGTCCCTTTTTTTCAGCTCATCCAAGCCCCCCATCCCATCCTCCGACGGCGACAGCCCCCCTCCTGAACAGAATTCATGTAGCACTTTCCCAGAACGAAAAAGGACGGGGTTTTCGATCCTGTACTCCCCTGAAAAACCCTCCAAAATTCGACATCCCAAAAACGGGCCCCGATCTTCCACCAGCCGCAAAGGCTTTTTTGCACACTCCATGTGAGTAGGGGCCCTCTACCGCTATCAAAAGGGACATCGCTCCCTCTCCCTAGGGATCGTTCAACTAGGGGCCCTGAAGTTTTTCCTAGACCAACCCCAGTTCCGCCCCCTGCGCCGCCGCTCTGCCCCGGGGGGTTTTCGGATTCGGCACCCCTCCCACATAACGTCCGACTGGGCACCCTTTTTTCCCCCAGCCCGGGACGCCCCTGGGGCAGAAATAGGGCAAACCAAACCAGGCATGAAAACCGTTTTTCTTGATCCAAATCTGCCTTTGATTTTTGCAACAGAGAAATAATTCTTGAGAACTACACTTTTGGTTTCGGGGAAAAAACTGTTAAATGGTTTCACATGTAACTATCGAATCGGTGGGCCCTCAGGTACTCTACGGGGGCATTAAAGTACTCATACAAGAACTCGGCACACCTCGGGAGGTGTACTTAGCCCCATGCATTAACATCTTAAGCATAGATTACTAGGCGATATACCACTTGGGGGGAAACGACCCCAATTTTTTTGCATGCCGAGATATTGCATTAAATCCTCACCCGAGGAAAAAAATGCAAGAGATTCAGATATATTTTAGCGGGGGCTATTGAGTGGGCTTAATAATCTCACTGAAAAAAAGGCTTTTAACCCAAAGACAATCCCCTCCCAAGTTTTCATATAAATGACATTGAGCAGATCTCTGCATAAATACAAATACCTTGGGGGATTGTCAATGATGCAGAGTTCTCAAAAACCCTGAAAAAAAGGCTGTGGGGCGGCTAAAAGCCACTTAGGCTTTTGTTGGAAAAAGACCAGGTATCAATGCAATATTGCAAGACTCTTTTACTTGTCAACAACGGCGTCTAGTTTATCTGCTTGCCCCTTAGTTTTGTCAAGGAATCAGATTTT
>NW_023649947.1:2500-5000 GCF_015228065.2 Penaeus monodon | reverse complement strand
AGATGTTGTAAATTATTGTAAATCATGTCATCAGCGCTAGGTCGTGGGAAAAGCTAACCAGAAGATCCCTCCAGGGCCCTTGTATCTGGTTCCTGCAATCTCTGAACTTTTTAGTCACGTAATTATAGACTATGTTGGCCCGCTCCCGTTCTTCCACCCGATATCCTGAGGCAATCCCTTACGTAAGATTAGTAGCAAGACAATATTCAAAGAACCGCCCAAATTCTTCTGCACATAAGGGTTACCTCAGGTTTATCCAGACCGATCAAGGCAAAATCTTCCTCCTAAGTGTTCCAGGCAGCCATGCGACGGATGGAGGTAAAACAGCATCATGTGTCAAGCGCAAATCAAACCCAGTGTCGTAGGGCACGCTGGAGAGATTCCACCAAACATTGAAAAATATGGTACGCATTTACTGTCATGAGACGGACGAGCAGTGGGGAAAAAACCATGGTTCCGCTCTTATTGGTTTTTGCCGCTAGATAATGTGTGCAGGATAAATTGGGGTTTACCATCTTGACCTTGGTCGGGCATGAGGTTGAGAGGTCCAATAAAAATGTTGAAGAGGATGGCTAGATTTAATGATGATGGTCTGATGATATTAAACCAGTAAGGCCCTTTTGTTTGAAACTCCGAGGGGGGAATGGCAAGAGCGAACCTAGGAGGCCCAAGACGGAAAGGCGAGGTGGACAGAGATGCCTTCCCTTTTTTCCCAAAAAAAATAGTTTTGGGCCCCCCCCCCCTTCCTTTGGCCCTTTTTTTTGGGGGAAAAAATCTTAAAAAACAGACCCCGGAGGAAAAGGGTTTTTGAACAATAAAGAAAAAATTTTAGAGGGTAGTGGTAAACCAAGGGGCATGGTTTTTCGAATTTGAATTTTTTTTTTAAAAAAAATAAATCCCCTTTTTTTTTTTTTTTTTTTGTTTTTTTTAAATTAAAATTTTAAAATGATTTTTTTTAAAAAAATTTTTTTTTTTATTTTTCTTTTATTTTTTTTTTTTTCATTTTTTTATTTTTTTTTTTTAGGTTTTTTTTTTTTTTTTTTTATATTTATAAAATTTTTTTTTAAAATTTTTTTTTTTAAAAATTTTAAATTTTTTTAAAATTTTTTTTTTTATTTATTTTTTTTTTTTTTTCTTAAATTAATTTTTAAATAAAAAATATTTTTTTTTTTTGGTATTTATTTTTAATAATATTAAATTTTTTTTTTTTTTTTTTTTTTTTTTTTTTTAATTTTTTTTTTTTAAAAAAAAAAAAGGGACGAAAACTGCAGATGCGGGAAAATGAAGGGTGAAGGGTGAATTGAGGGTAATGAGACGAGAAAGATGAAGATCCCCCTTTGAGTTCCCACCAAAATGTTTAATGCTCTATTCTTGATAATCTAGAAAATAATAGCTATATAGATTTTTATAAACAGCAGAGTTGTTTAACTGGATTTTTTTTGCCCATTTTTTGATGTTCCGGGGTCGTACGACTTTAATGCACTTACATTGAAAAGTGATAATGGTCAGAAAGCAACATCCTTAGAGAAAAACCCACAGAAGAACAGTGAGGTTTTTGGTTATGTAAAAAACGGAATCTTTTGGGGATCTGTGGATACGAATTCCCCATGTATATAGTCCCCCAGGCTGATGGTGAATTCATTTCCGGGTTTTTCAGTAGGTGAATACGTTTAAAAGGGGAAGTTTCTTATCCTATCCCTTTGTACAATGATTGCATTGACCAGGTGGAAAGGGCCCAATTTTGTAACTAAGATATGTTAAAGGGGGGTACTAGCAAAGCCCAGACAGAGAGGCGAAATCGCAGTGACGCCAGAGGCCCTCTAATATTGTATAATCCCTTTTGATTAAAAAACGGGTTTTTTAAAAAAAAACAGCAGTTTAAAAACATGGTTAATTTCAGGATTATATGGAGAAAAGCTTCCCCGGAATATAAAAATTTTACAGGAACATGGGGGGAACATTGGGAGGTTGCAGGCACTGTAGAGAGGCTCGCAACGAAAAACCTAACGATAAAGTTTGCTATGAGTGATTACACATGCACGTGTAACTAACGGGGATATGAAGATGGTTGGGATTTTCACATGCACGGTAACCTATCTGGAGTATGAAGTGGTTTGGGAGGTCGGGCCCTTGTATAGAAGATTGAGAAATGAAATCCCCAGTACCCAAACCCAAGAAAGAGGGACGGGTCCTCGGCAGGGGGCTAAGCAGGAGGTTTGTGAAATTTTTTTTTTTTTTTTTATTGTGCAAACGGGTCTGTTAAAGAAAAGGATTAAAATTATTGGTCAAATTATGGAAGGGGCTTTTAAGGGCCGTTAAAGCCATGCTGATGTCTTCCCCCATTTTTATTACCGATTCGAAAAGGGGTTTATCCCCTATGTAGACGTAGGACACAGGTCCGGGGCCGTGTTTGTGGGCTTGCAGCTGGTGTTATCATCCCGTATGTTTTTTCTCCAAGAAATTAACAAGCTCAGAGAAATTATCTACATAGAGAAAAAAA
>NW_023649946.1:0-6194 GCF_015228065.2 Penaeus monodon | reverse complement strand
TAAAAAAAAAAAAAAATAAAAAACCAAACACAAAAAAAACAAAATAAATATTAAATATATAGATATTTTTTTATAAATAATATATTAAAATATAATAATATATAATAATAATATAAAATAACTATATAATAGTAATATATAAAGAAAAAATAAAATTTTCCCGATATAGTTTAAATATATAATATTTAAAATATAATAAAATTTTAAAAATTAAAATAATAATAAAAAAAATTAGAATATAATTTAAAAATTTATATTATATATTTTAGAATATATAAACTAAATAAAGAAAAGTATAATATTTTAATTTTTTAGATATATTATAAAAAATATTATAATAAAAAAGTAAATAAATATTATTAAATTAAAATTATATAATATATAAAAATAATATATAGTTATAAATATATATTAAATATATTTTTTATAGATATAGATTATAAAATTAAAAATATTAATTAAAGATAAAAATAATAATAAATTTTAATAAAATAAATAATATATTATAAGATTATTATATTTATATTTATAAAGGATAAAAATATAAATTATATAATATATAATATTTTGTAAATTATATTATAAATATAATATTTTTGATATAATAATTTATAAATATTATATATATAATATATATTAGAATTTAAAAGGAATATAATTTAAATTATTAATATAGATAAAAAATATATTATTAAAATAAGAAATAAGATGAAGAATAGATATCATAATAATATATAGAAGATATATTATATTAATATTAATATATTATAATAATATATATATATATATATATTATAATATATATAATAATTATATAATTAATATATATTTAAAATAATATATATATATAATATATATATATATAATAGAGTATATTATATATAATGATAATATATATATATATATTATATATATTAAATATATATAATTTATATTAATATGTTTTTATAATATATAAAATATATTATATATACATATTTATGTGTGTATGTATATATGTATGTATATGTATATATATACATATATAATATATATATATATATATTGTCTGTCTATAAAATATATATATATATTATATAGACAGAAAAAATATATATAATATATATATATATCATATATATATATGTATATAATGAAATATGTATGGCTTATACATGTGTATGAATGTATCATATAGTATATAACATATATAATATATATTATATATATATATATATATATATATATATATATATGTATATTTATATATATATATATATATATATATATATTATTCATATACATACATAGATATAATACACATGCATATGTATACAGGGTTGTGTGCGGTTTGTATGTATATTTTACATATATTGTAGTTTTTCTGTTATGAGCTCAGATTTTTTTTTTTTTCTGGCTATTATAATTGATTACAATATTTTAGAAATAGGTAAAAGAATACTATGATCACATTGTTAAAATTGTGTAGGAATAGAGTTTAAAAGGTAACAAATTGAGATTAGTTGCAATAGAAAGGGAATAATGTTTTCACTGTCCATGTTAGTAGCTTTGTTACATTGCTTAATAATATATATTTTATAATATATATATATATATATATATATAATATATATATATATATTTTATTTTTTATTTTTTCTAAATTCAGGGTGAAACGTTATGAATGGTACAGTCTTAAGTGGAAAACTTGGTGGAGACAGGAGGGTATGGTCAATGTCGTGATATCTTATAGGGTTTGATTTAATTGCACATTTAAAAAGACTTTTATTGAAGGATCAAAAAGATTTAAAATTTGGTTAGAATGTTCTGTTGTCCTAAAAGTTGATGCTTTTTTCTTTCTTTTCTTTTCTGTTACTATTTAGACTGTAGTAATGTACTCTTTACTATATAAAAATTTTCTTCCGGACAACAGAACTGAATGCAGATATAACTTTTTAACAGTAATTTTTTTTTTTAATGATTATGTTTATGGTCTTTTAAACCATAAAACTCCTATGATTAATAACTTTTGAAAAAATGGAAACCTCATGAATTTTATACAAGATTAAAGCTATGGTTGCTTATACTACAGAAACTTTGAGCATTATTTGGTTTATTTGTCAACATTGTTTCATTGTTTAGTGTTAGCTGGTCCCCTGCATAGTGATTTACTATTTTAACCAAAGAAGAATGTTACTTGTTATTAATATTTATAGGGACTTTATATGTGTATTTTTTTTTTGAATGTAAATAAACTAATATCTTGTATGATTTTTTGAACAAAGTAAATCATGTTTTTAATCCAATTGAATGTTATTTTTAACCTTTTACAAAATTTCTCTACATAATTTGAGCAAGGGGGAGTGGGGCAAGGCTAAAAATAATTTGGCACAAGATTGATAATATTAGAATCAGTCATAGTGAAAATTAAATGGAAAATAAGTCTGAAGGGTGGTCACACAAAAAGGCCCACCAACAATTTGTATTGCTCAGAATACATTTAAGTAATGCAAAAAAAAATGTAAGCAGAGGAAAACTATATGTTTTAGAATAAATGAACATATTTTTTATTCCAGACTGCACCTGCTACTGTAACACCAGTAAATGATGATGCCAGGGATGTTTCCAATACCCTGGTTATACTTTAGTGCCCGGGATATACCCTACCACCTGCCTCAGCAAACCCGCTTCATCAGTACCACCAAGACAAATTTCAGAAGAAGAACAAAAGCAGGTATATAAATATAGATATATATATATTAATATATATAATTAATATAATATATATATATATATATATATATATATATATACATATTATATATATATATATATAATATAATATATATATATATATATGTATATATATATATATTATATACATATTCATATATATATATATTTTATATATAATATATATATAAAATATAAAATATATATTAATATATATATTCTTCTTCTTTTTAAAGGTAGATTCATGTCTGTGCCGCCCTGGTCACAGCATGATACTTAATTGTAGTTTCACAAATTTCAGAAGAAGAACAAAGCAGGTAAAATAAATATAATATATTATATATATATATATATATATATATTATAATATATATTTATTATATATATATATACATTTTTTCATACATATTTATATAAAATAATATATATATAATATATATATTTTATATATTAATAATAATATACATATTCATATATTATATATATATAATATATAATATAATATTATATATATGTATATATAATATATAAAAACATATTCATATATATATATATATATAATTATATATATATAATATATATATATATATATATATATATATCTTCTTTTTTTAACGGTAGAAATTTATGTCTGAGCCGCCGTGGTCACAGCATGATACTTAATTGTAGTTTTCCCTGTTGTGATGCTCTTGGAGTGAGTACGTGGTAGGGTCCCCAGTTCTTTCCACGGAGAGTGCGGTGGTAAACCCTTTTTGGTAATCATTCTCTCTATTTATCCGGGCTTGGGACCAGCTTTGACTTGGGCTGGCTTGGCCACCCAGTGGGTAGGTAGGCAATCAAGGGTTTAAAATTCCTTGCCCAAGGAACAACGCGGCGGTTGGTGACTCGAACCCCTTTAATTCAGATTGCCCTCGTGACAGTCTTGAGTCCGACGCTCTAACCATTTGGCCACCCGGCCTATATATATATAAAACATATATATATATATATACATATATATATATATATACATATTAATATAATATATATAATATAAAATATATATATATATATATATATATATTACATATTATATACATATATATATATATATAATATATATAGATAAAATATTATATATATATATATATATATATGAAAGGGGAATAATGAATTCCCGTATTGATACTATTAAATAACAAAACCCTCCCTCACCCGGACTGGAACCTAGGTCACCCAGGGATGAACCAGAGGGCCATTGCGTCATGGTGGTTTAGCAAAATGGTGGTTTAGCTGGTTCATATCTGGAGTAAAATAGGTTCCAGCCCTGGTGAGGGAGGGTTATTATTTATCTATTCACTTAAAATATGTATATATATATGTATATATTATTATATATAATATATATATATATATAATATATATATATATATATATATGTTAATAATATATATATATATAGGGTAATATATATATGTATATACATATATATATGTATATATATATATAATATATATTATATATATATATATATATATAAAATATGAATTATATATATATATGTATATATATATATATATATATATATGTATATAAAATTATGGTGTGTGTGTATAGAATGAAATTTTATATTATATATATATTATATATATAAAATGTATATATATTTTATATATATAGAATGTATATATATTATATATTATATAGATAAAAGTGTATATATATATATATATTATATATATAGGATTGTATATATATATAATTTTTTGGGGCAGTGTCGGCGGGGGCAGCAGAGGTGGCTCTGCTAAATGGGAATGAAGTGACTGGGAGTTGACGTGGCTGCCCTCTCAAAGGTGAGAAGACCTGGTAGCGGCACGATCAGTGTGGGGGTACACCTATACTGGTCGGGTTTCAGCAAGGTCACCAACCCCCAGGGTTTGTAGCCATAGCCATCTCCAGCCTTCAGCCTTCGGTAGACACCGGTTGATGAGCATGTTATGGCTTGAGACTGAAGCATGCTTTGGTTTCATGTCTCTTATTGCTGTATACACGCCCACCGATGTATGTAAAATTGATGTGAAAGAGGCGTTCTATGCCAAACTCACTTCTGTTGGGAGATGATTGCCCCCGGCGAGATATTTGTATTGTTCTGGGAGACTTCAATGTGGTATTTGGCTGTGACCGAACTAGTTATGAGATGTCTGTCGGCCCCATGGCTTGGGAGCTGATCCCAGAAACAAGAATAGCCTTTTTCTCTGGGACTTTGCTAGGTCCCAGAAAATGAGGATCTCTGGCTCCTGGTACCAGCGCTCCAACTGCATCGCTGGACATGGTACAGTGATATGGGTACAGTGGCCAAGGATATCGACCACATTCTTTTTAGCCGCGATGGAGGATCCTCAGAATGCAGGGTTTACCAAGGTTCGGTTCTGGGCACCGACCATAGGCTGGTTGTGGCTACCCTGCAGGTTCCACTTTAAAACTCCCCGTCCTTCAGTGGGCCCTCCCAAGGGTTTCACCTGGACAGAAATAAGGGAGGAGGAGTGTGCCCCTGGGTTCACCATGGCAGTCTCTGACCGATTCACAAGCTCAACAACCTGACAAAACCCCGTTGCTCTGTGGGAATCCTTTAAGCACGTAACACTCGAAACATCTCAGGAGTTCATTGGCGTACACCTGAGGGCAAGGTCAGAATTCTATCTCCCTGGAGACATTAGAGGCTCGGCTGAATGTGTCACAAGGCTCGGCTGAATGGTAATCAAGTCTTGCGTCACTCCATGGTGCGTAGGGCTCGGACACTGCAGAGAAGGGACAAAGAACAGTTCATCAGGAATTTGCTGAGGAGGTGAACCTAAGGCTCGGGGCCTGCGTACATTTCCCGACTGCTATTTGGCATCTGGTACCATTCCCCCTGATCTGCTGAGGGGCTTGGTCATCCCTTTGGAAGGGGAAAGGGGATCCTTGGGATTGTAGCAACTACGTGACATTTCATGCTCAGCATACAGGCAAGGTTCCGCCACAAAATCGCTCAAGAAGTGTTTGACTCAGTGCATCGGAATACTAGGGAGATCTGAGACTGGGGGAATGACACAGATCATTGGCCTAATAGCAAGCCTTTATTCTGTAGAAAGTGCTGCAAAGTGTAGGGGGTCTGTGAATTCTTCCCTTTCCCCTTACGCCAAATGGACTTCAAGTGCATATACTTGAAGCAGTTCCATTTAGTCTCAAGCCCAAGGGATCTCAAGTCCGTTTATGGATTTTTATAAAAAAAATTTTGATGTTTTTCATTATCCTTTTCCCTTACTCTAGAAAAAAATAATTTTTATAAAATAATTTATTAAAGCATAAAAAAATCGACTTAAAAGGTTAAGTACAGAGAGTTTTGTAATACCTTGGTAACGTACCATATCTCTGGCTGTCGACCAAGAAGTCAAGACAGATTGGTCTGGCAACAGGAAAAACTATAAAAACTTGGGAATTTTTAAAACCCCAAAAGGGGCCCT
>NW_023649945.1:0-6195 GCF_015228065.2 Penaeus monodon | reverse complement strand
ATAATTAAATTAACTAAATTTTACAACTAAAAACCTAATTGACAAGATGTCAACTTCTTTACTGAGGTTGAGCTAATATCCCTTTTCTAATGTTTCTTCTTGAGTCCTTGTCTTACAGACGTTTTAAATTTCTTGTATTTTTCCGAATAGTTCAGAGGACTCTTAAGGATGGCATCTGCTTTACTTCTTGTCCATCTTTCTAAGGACAACCTAGGAAGCAAACAAAAACAAGAGAAAAAACCAAAAACCCATTCCTAAAAAAAACAAGGAATGATAAAAACAATAAAGGATTCAATAAATGAATTTCTGTTGGAACAAAAACATTTTTGACAAACAAACAAATTGTGTAATTTCTGCTATTATATACGATCTCAGTAGTTTTATATTTATGCATTATATTATTTTTTATAAAACCCTCATCTTAGCATTCTTCTATCATAAAAATTCAATAACACTTATTCCTTGAATGGGTTTTAAGTATCTCAATAGTAAGATAGAAACATCTGAATGTTATCCAAGTGCCAGTGTCAGCCACTAGCTGTGAAGAAGTATTTTATATCCCCATGTTTTTCCAATTTGATCTAAAAATAATTACTTGCTTTGTTCTGTAATCAGATCGAGGAGTATTTTATAATTTCTTATTGATATTATTACAGCTGAATGTTCTTCTTACTTCTGGTATATAAAGAATTTTACTAACCTTTTTCGGGCAGTTACAAGGCACTTGTCTCTGTTCTCTCTTCAGTGGCTCTCTCTCTCTTCTCTGGTTATGGTTATAGTATCAGGGTTAACACTGTATATTCTTAACATTTTAACATCTATCAGGTCACATTTTATTACAAGCATATGGTTCGTCTTAATCCATAAATGCGTAATCCCGGGAAAACTTAAATGAATCTCTCCAGTAACAAAAATAATACATATTGGTTCTTCTTTTAAATATGTAACTTTAATATAACAAGTAACAGTGAAATACAATAGCGAACCCTTTAATTAAAGAGAATGCATTGTGGGGAAACAGAGAAAACCAAACTTTGGAGGATAAACTCTCATATTTTGCACTGTTTCCTTATCAGTGTAATAATATAACCACATATAGTACCTGATACAAAATTAGTAAAATAAAGTACCATCTTTCTAAAAAATATATATTTAAGTACTAATTGTCTTACACAGCTAAAGACTAATTAAAATGAGGTATACATAAGTAACATATGCGTTTAAAGACCCAAATAAGTGAGGTATAAAAAGGGGGTCATAAACAAATTTTGGGTCATTCTTACTTTGTGTGTACTAGTGATCACACACACCTTAGGGGTTAGAGGAGATCAAAAATTCGTTCGAACCAAGTATCATCATCATCAGCTCCTTTGTCGTGGGTGCACCCAGAGTAAACAGCTTGTCTCCATCTCTCCCGGTCCATCGTCATTCTGTTCCCGTGTTATACTTCCTTCTCCACTCCAGTCTTTGAGATCATCCATCCATTTCCCCTATGGGCGTCCCTGCCTCGACTTCCCCGCATTTCACCTTCCAATCTTTGCCTGTCCTCCTCCACGTTTCAAGGTGCCCAAAGTACCTAAACTTCCTCCTTTCATCACATCTACAATACTTTTTGGCTCATATCCACAAATCCACATATCCTATCCTTGGGCCCATTCATTCGTTCCCTTGTCTTTCCAGGTGATCCTTAACAACTTCTGTATGTCTTCATTTCAAATGCCCGCAACCTTTTCTCGTTTTGCTTGCTAACGAATCAAGTTAGGAACGTATTAATCAAATTCATCAAGTATACTACCCATTATCAAGATTCACGTTTTAGTATCAATCAATACCAATATTAAAACAATACAAATGTCTTGTCCGCCTTTCGGGCTGTATTTCCAGAATTGTTACACATTCTCGTATCGAGGAGGGTAGACATATCACTAGATTGTATACATATTTCCATGCAAATTTGTATCTACCATCAGACAAAAATGGGTCACCTACCAAAATACAGCCAGAGGATCTAATCTTTACACAGTGACAGGCCTATCTGTTGCGGGAAAAACAACTTTAACTTCCCCAGCCCTATAGAGAATCAGAGGATATGTTAATTGTTTCTAACCCTTGCACCGGCCTTGCATCATGAAAATATTAAAAAACTCTGGGTTAGTGCTCAGCTGGATTCACATTTAGCCATATCCAATGAGTGGGGACCTTCAGGTAGACACTTATTCTTACAACCCTTTACTCTAAGTTCCTAGCAATTTCTTCTTAGAAGTCGAATATATCTAAAACTATAGTATACAAGTCAGCAATATAAAGTCATAAGAATGTATCATACTAATGTAATGATATAACCATTTAAAGTACCTGATACAAAAATAGTGGAAATTAAAGTATTATCTTTCTAAAAAAAAATAGTTAAGTACTAATTTTCTTACACAGCTAAAGGGCAATATATATCAACATAATATATATATATATTTATTAATATATATATATATATATATAAAATATATAATATATATATATATATATATATTATATATATATATATGTATTTATGTATTATCTTAGAATTTTTGTATACACACATACACAAACACACACACACACACACACACACACACACACACGCATTATCTGATTATAGATTTTCTTTGTGTGTGTGTGCATAACATATATAATTTAAAAATAATAAAATAATAATAATAATAATAATAATAAATAATAATAATAATAAAATAATAATAATAATAATAATAACGATACTACTGTTACTACTAGTAGTATATAAAAAGGTTAAAAAAATAATAATAATAAAGAAAGAAAAAAACAGGAAACCGAGACCGACCGAGGCTGGAAATCGGTGGTGGAAATTGATGTTATCGACAGCAGGTCCATGTCTTTGTGATATCGGATGCCCATTAGTGTTTAAACTGTCTCCAGGTAATTGCAAGTTTCGCAGTTTACCTTGGGATGAGATACTCTATAAATTGTGCTTCATATTGTCTAAACGCTTCGTTAAAACCCTCGATAATCATCACGTTACTCATTCTGATTACATTTTTTACAATACAATAAAATCTGCTGTAGAAATATATTTTCTCACTCAGCTGTAGCCTGACTTCCATTGCTATACAAGAAAATACTGGAAACTTCCACGCGGCATTGCAAGGGTGAGCAATATACACATATGCGGCAATCTGAGATATTCTAACTAACCGAAAATGCACAAGCGTCTTGCAATACAATTATCTAATAGGAATTTAATCTTCCTGGATAATGGCTTCATTTCATTTATGCTGATGGCCCCTTGTGTACTCCCGGCTAAAATCACCGCATGGGAAAAAAGCATTTCATACAGTGATCTAAACCCTGAATAACAGGTACGTACACCTAGACAAAATTACGAATGCAAATCAGTCCGCTGCAGTGATCTAGGATGCGGCATTACATGATTCGGAAAAAAAGAGTGTGGTGACCGCCTCGCGACGAGCTCCCGCACACGATAGAGCAGGCTCTAGACGTTTGGCGATCTGGCCCCTACCAATCACGTGGAGCTCTCGGACCTGACCGGTGTTTACATATCGCGGCTGGGCCATTTAAGCCGCGGAAACCCAGCCGCCGCCGCCCTTGTACGCGCCACTCACATCTATACAGTGCTCCCAAACGAAAGCGCCTATCGAGCTATGCTTCAGGACTTCCCAGCGCTGACGAAGCCCAATTAAACGTGGCAACAACACGCCACTTGCAGGCCCCTTGCACCAGACCGTTTCCGCATCGCCAAGGCAGAGTTTGAGCACATGAGGCAGCTCGGAATCATACGCCATCTCAACACAGTTACCGCGCCGGATCGCTACCCTCTCCCACACCTCCACTCCTTCACACGCAGACTCTCAGGATGCACGATCTCCAAGATCGACCTTGTGCGAACATACCACCAGATTCACATTCACATGAGCAGGACATCCCTGTAACCTGTAGCCTATACGAATTTCATCGAATGCCGTTCGGCCTCCGCAACGCCGCTCAGACCTTCCAACGTTTCATGGATGATGTCACCCATGGACTACAGGGTGTTTTCGTCTACATGGATGACATACTCATCACTAGCAGCAGTCGTGAGGAGCACAAAAAGCACCTCTATGCCTCTTCGGCCGCCGCAGAAAGCCGGAGTCGTCATCAATCCTGGTAAGAGTGTTCAGAGTCACTTCTCTTACCTTCTTAGGTCCACAATCACGTGGATGGCATCACCCCAGTCAGGAGAAGGTCAGTAGCATCAGGCAGTTCCCTAGGCAACAACAAGAGACAACTTCGGAATTACATCGGTATGATAAATTTCTTCAGGAGAATCATTCCCAAGTATGCACCTCTACTGGCTCCCCTACAAAGCCTCCTCATCCCATCCAGGTCAGGACGCGGGAAAGACATTACCTGGACCCCTGAGGCGACCAAAGCTTTCGAAATCAGTAAAGATGCCTTAGCCTCGGCAACCATCCTCAACCACCGCAACAGGGGGCAAGGCTCAATATATCCGTTGATGCCTCGGACACCGCCATGGGAGCCGTTCTGCAGCAATATCCAAGTATTGGTTGGCCAGCCCTGACTTCCTTTTGCAGACTCTCAACCCTCAGGAAATCGATACAGTGCTTTCGGTAAAGAATCCTTGCTGTCTACACTGCCATCAAGCACTTCTGGGCATATGTCGAAGGCAAAGACTTCCACATCTGACTGATCACAAGTCCCTCACCTTCGCCCTGCACAAACAGACGCCGCCGCAAGTCCGCACGTGAAGAAAGACACCTGGATTTCGTTGGCCCAGTTCACCAACAACATATGACACATCCGAGGCATCAACAACCAGGCCGCAGACGCCCTATTCCAGAGTATCAATAGCCATGATAAGTGCCTAGCAACAACCTCATTGACTGCCATCTACTTCACAGGGAACAGCAACAGGACACTTCCTTTTCCAGGCTTATCGACGGGGATACCTCTTTTCAGCTGGAACAGGTGCAGCTCCAAAAACTCACAGGACATCATCCTCTGTGACACCTCGCTTGCGGCCTTCGTCCTTACATCCCACCATCACTCACACCGACAATTTTTCGAGCGTTACCACACTCATTGGGGAATTCGCCCGGTCCAGGATCTCATCCGCAGCAAATTCGTATGGCCTGGCATCAGTAGAGATGTCACGGGAGTGGAGCCGCACCTGCATCGAGTGCCAGTGCAGTAAGATTCACCGACATACTAAGTCTCCCCTGCCGGTATTCCTGGTACCAGACAGCCGCTTCGAACATGTACACCTAGATGTGGTTGGTCCTCTCCCAGCCGACCAGGATTACAGCTACGTCCTGACGATGATCGACCGGTTTAAACAGGTGGCCTGAGCCACCCTCATCCAGGATATCAACCGCCGCCACCATTGCCAAGACCTTCATCAGCACCTGGATCTCTCGCTATGGCACTCCTGCGATGGTCACGACCGATCGCAGGCCTCAGTTCGAGCCGAGCTCTGGAGGCAGCTGATGATTCTCCATGGCTCAAAGCGCATCCGGAACACGGCCTACCATACCAGTGCTAACGGCATGGTAGAGCGCATACACTGCCAATTGAAGGAGGTCCTCATGGCTTCTTCCTCCACTTGTCACTGGGTGGACCAGTTGCATTTGGCACTCTGCAAACGGACCTCTTTTAAGCAGGATCTTCAGTGCAAAGCATACCGAGATGGTTTATGGAAACCACCATAACCCTCCCTGTGATTGATTGATTGATTATTTAAAATTATCTGCCGCGTCAACAGCTAAGGTCATTAGCGGCGAAAACCTTGTTAAACAGAAATATAAAATGATTTAAAACTTTAAAAATCTATCAATAGATATCTTATAAATAACAATAAACAAATTAAAAATCAAGGCATAAATATTATACTCTAAGTGTATGAAATTATTGCATAAACATTATGCATAATTAAATTTTATTTAAAATATTAGTCTCCCTAAGGAAACTAATAAGACCCTCTATGTCACAATCCTTCCCAATACATTCTTCAGTGTATATGGGGGAGACAAGTACATACGTCTTTGGTCTGAGAATGTGCACATCTTTCCACTACATGTGCGATTGTTAAGGGCTCTTGGCATCCCCACAAAGTGCTTGATTTTTAGCCATCATCGGCCATGAGTCAGTCTTGTGTGTCCGATT
>NW_023649944.1:5000-6195 GCF_015228065.2 Penaeus monodon | reverse complement strand
CCTCCTCTCTCCTCCCTCCTCTCCTCCCCCGTCTCCTCCTCCTCCTCCTCTTACTTCCCCCCCATCCTCTTTCTCCTCCCCGTCTCCCCCCCCCCCCCCCCCCTCTCTTCTCCTTCCTCCCTCTACTCCCCCATCTCCTCCTTCTCCTCCTCTCTCCTCCTCCTCTCCTCTACTTCCCCCCATCTCCTCCTTCCCTCCCCCGTCTCCTCCTCCCTCCTCCTCTCTTCTCCCCCCCTCTCCTCCTCTTACTTCCCCCCATCTCCTCCTTCTCCTCCCCCGTCTCCTCCTCCTCCTCCTCTACTCCTCTCCTTCCCCCCATCTCCTCCTCCTCCTCTTCCTCCTCCTCTTCCTCCTCTACTTCCCCCCCATCTCCTTCTCCTCCCCCGTCTCCTCCTCCTCCTCCTCTACTTCCCCCCATCTCCTCCTTCTCCTCCCCCGTCTCCTCTCCTCCTCCTCTACTTCCCCCCCATCTCCTCCTTCTCCTCCCCCGTTTCCTCCTCCTCCTCTATCTCCTCTTCTATCTCCTCCTTCTCTTCCTCCTCCTCCTCTATCTCCTCCTCTTCCTCCTCCTCATCTATCTCCTCCTCTTCCTCCTCCTCATCTATCTCCTCCTCTTCCTCCTCCTCCTCTATCTCCTCCTCTCCTTCTCCTCCGCCTCTCTCCCATCCTTCGTTTCTCCTACAAATTTCCATCTCGTCTCGCGTATCTACTCATGCATATTTTAATTTATTATTTATTCATGTTTGTGTGTTCTCCTTTTCATATATTTTGCCTCCTTTTTTCTTCTCTCCCTAGTCTTCTTTTTTATCCCTTACTCCTTTTCTTTACTTTCTCCTCTCCCTCTGTTTCTTCCTCATCGTCCTATTCCTAGTTATGTACCGGTTCCTTTTCCTCTCCCTATTCCTTCTCTTTTTCTCCTTCGCCTTAGTTTCGCATAGGTGAACACACACCACACACACACACACACACACCACACACACACACACACACACACACACACACACACACACACACACACACACACACACACTAATAGGTTCAGTCTAGATTTTTGCAATGCCTTGCCGACAGACACATGAGTTAGGGTGCGTTTACACCAAACGAGTCGTGATTCGCACCTCAATTTAGCATTGATATCTATAGGACTCTGAAAAAAGCGTTTACACCGGCGAGTCAACTTCAGGCTAGCCGAGGC
>NW_023649943.1:0-6196 GCF_015228065.2 Penaeus monodon | reverse complement strand
TTATATATATTTTAATATATAATATATATATATTTTTTTTTTGGGGGGGGGGGGGAAAAAAAAAAAAAAAAAAAAAAAGATAAATCCGTGTATGTGTGTGTTGGGTGTGTTTGTGTGTGTGTGTGTGTATAATATTAATATATATATATTTTTAATATAATATATATAATATTATATATATATATGTATGTATGTTATATATATATATATTATAATATATATATATTGATTATAATGAAATATTTATATAATTAATATATATATATATATTTTTGTGTGTGGTGTGGTGTGTGTGTGTGTGTATACTATATCCCACGATAGAAATATATACAATATAAATATAATATATGAATATATATATGTTACTTATAACACGATATGAATTTTAATATAACAAAATAATACATATAATATATAAAAAATTCTTTTTACATAATATATATATATATAATAATATAATTATATATTTTACCAATTTACTTGTTATTGTTGTGGTGTTTTTAGACACCCCTCTTTTATGATACGTAACAACAACGGACGCCCACAAGTCCTGAGGTTTCCACAAGAGCGGGTGCTATGAGCACATGTTGAGGAAGGTGTGCACACGAGCCTTGCGATGTACACACAAGGGGTTTAAGGTCAGAGTTTGGCATGTGAGACTTCAAGTGTCATAAAAAAAAACCAAAGCAATGTTAAAAAAGGTGGTTATAACGTATCAGGATGAGAACGCATACAAATGCCCTATAGATGATGGCAAAAGATAAAGTCATAATTTTCACACGGGAAGCATGTATCTCAAGAACAACAGCCCCCAGTAACTCTTTCTTGTGTAAGGAACAGAGATTCATATGTCCCTTGCTTTTATTATACTGAGTGTAGACGAAGAATTACACCAAGACAGTTTGGGGCCCCAGTAAAACAAACCAAACACATGAAAACCCAAAGTAAGGGGGTTAAATGGGACGGTACTTTACAGTGCTCCATACGACCCAAAACA
Source organism: Penaeus monodon (assembly GCF_015228065.2). NCBI lineage: Eukaryota > Metazoa > Arthropoda > Malacostraca > Decapoda > Penaeidae > Penaeus > Penaeus monodon. Next base: position 5,199 of record NW_023649943.1, on the reverse strand, counting down.
GAATTGAAAAGGTGGCTTAGTACAATAAAGTCCAATGAGGTAAAAAAGGGCAAGGTACCCCTATTATGCGGGTACGCCGTAAAAATATTAAGAAAACCGTGTGACACGGGGACGATCTCGAAGGTGGGGCTTGAGTATAGCACGGAAGGAAAAATGACCAAAATAAAAAACCCAAAATAAGAGACTAGAAATTGCGAAAGAAGGGTTGACAGCCAGACCCCAAGGGGGGCACAAGCCCCTGCTGTCTGCATCTTGAAAAAAAGAAAAAAAAGCCAGAGAGGAGGCAAGGCATAATTTAAAGATTTTTTTTTTGCAGTTAACTGCTGGCAAAATTATCCTTACTCTGAAAAAAGGGTTCTGAGGTTTGCTTTATCAACATATTTTATCCTCCAAAAAATATAAAAAACAAAACACAAATACAATATGAACATAATGTATGTAAAAGTGAGTGAGTGGTGTGTGTGTCGCGTGTGTGTATGTGTGTGTGTGTGCATAAAAAATCTGATATATACATTATATATATATATATATAATATATATATATAAATATATATTATAATTTTAAAATAATATTATGTTTATATATTATTTTATAATATATTATATAAAATATATATTTTTACACACACAACCAAGTTATATTTTTTTTAACCATTACGTAAGTTTTATTTTCATTATTTTGTTTTATCATTTTTACCATTATCTTTATCATCTTTTTGTCATATCTCTTTATTATCATTATCTTTCATTATATCTTTACATCATTATTATCATTATCATTATATATCATTATCTTTATATTATCTTAAAATTTAAAAATACTCCATTATAATTTTAAACTATTTATAATTGGTTCTATCTTTTTTTGGTATACCATTTATTATCATTTTAACGATGTGCAATGTCTTTTTTTAAATTAAGCTCAAAAATTAAGTGAGGGTCGAAAAATTTCAAAAAAAAAGTACAACGAAAGGAGAGTTGGACTTAGAGAAAAAAGGTCTTTTATGGGTAGTTCCATACAGGATGCTAAAAATCACCAGCACTCTGATTCCCGATTATTTCAAGGGTATTTCCTATCTGTGTTTTATTTTTTTAGATGGCCCATGAAACTGTACAGTCGGAAATTTTCGGTCCCCTCATTGGGGATTAACGAAATTTTATCGGGGAAAAACGAAGGAGGACTAATGCCTAATATCTAATTATAATCCAACCCCAAGCAAGCATACAAACCCCAAAAACACTGAACCCCAACCCAATATTTTTTTAAACAGGGGGTACCAATCCCCGGTGTACCTTAGCGTTTGAAGGAAATCTTTAAAGGAATTTTTGTCTGACAAGTTTTTCTTTTCTTCTTCTTCTTCTTCTTCTTCCTGTCTTCTTCCCCTGCTTAACGATTAGCAAATAGCCACGAAAAACGTCGCGAATCCAAAAATCATAAAGAAAAGGGCAGAACACAGTGACGTAATCGTAACTTTTGACACTGGGATGAATGCGGAGAAAAATTTTGACTATAAGTATCAATCTTGTTTTGAATTGAGGTATAGGGAGACTTCCCCAGCGATTTTTAAAATGGGGGAGTGAAAACTGGTATTTGGAAACAGTATTTCAGGCGGGAAAATTTTTTTTTTTCCTTCTCTCCCTCTTCGCTAAATTAACCGTCTAGTTTATCATTCATTATATTACCCCCGTTTTCATCGATATTTCACTTTTTTAAAAGGGTGGGCTGCAAAAATTGCAGGGCGTTTTGTGGACTTTTTTGAATCAGAGTTATACATATACGGTAGTATTGTCTGTGTGAAGTGTCAGTTGTAGCAGACACACACACACTCACAGACTCTCTCTCTCACACACACACACTCAAGACTCTCCTCTCTTCTCTCTCTCACACACCACAACACACCACACAACACACACACACACACAAACACATATATATATTATATATATATTATATATATAAAATTATATATATATATTATTTATATATATTTTATATTTTATATTATATTTACTGTATATATAAATACGGGACGAGTGGCCGAGTGGTTAGAGTGTCGAACTAAAACTGTCACGCGGCAATTGGTTTGAGGGTTCGAGTCACGGCCGGCGCGTTTTTCCCCGGGCAAGGAACCACCTCGATTGCTACCTAGCCCCTGGGGGGCCAAGCCAGCCCAAGCCCGTGCTGGCCCCCCCCGGATTAAATAGAGGAATGTTTTCCCAAAAAGTAACACCGGCACTCTCCGTGGAATGGAAATGGGGACCCCACCACGTACTCACTCCAAAAGCATCACAACATGAAAACTAAATTTAAATTCTGCTGTGACCACGGGCTCAAACATGAACCTACCGTTAAAAAAAAAATAATAATAATAATAAAAATATATATATATATACATATATATATACATATTATATACATACTATTTTTAATTAAACATATATTGTATTAAAACATACATACTATATATTGGGGTGGGGGTGTGTTGTGTGTGTGGTGTGTGGGTTGTGTGTTGCGCGCGTGTGTGGGGGGTGTGTGTGTGGGGTAGTATACATGCCCCCGTTACACGGACAAGACAATTTAAAAACATTTGTTAATACATATATGGGTATGTTACCCCGATTCTAAAAAACCCAATGGAACGTTCCAATATTTGCAAAACCCACTTTTAAAAAAAATGAAAAATATCGATGAACAAGCGGCGGTAATATTTTTGAAGAAAATGGAGATGGGGTGTGTAAATGATGTATGTATGTATATGTAAGTGTGCTCTTTTATATATATAAATAATAAAATATATATATATTATAAAGATAAAATTACAAACAAAAATAACAAGGGGGGGCAAAAAAGATACAACGTCAAAAACAAGACACCGCAAAGAAAAGCGAAGTGGTTAGAAAGAGAGCAGAGCAAAAAATTCTTTCGCCCGTATAAAAAGGAATCAAGGAGTCGAGAGCTTTGTACCACGGACTCTTATCCCCGCGCTTCAATTTTAATCAAAGTTATGGTTTTTTCTCTGCCGACAGAGGACCTGTTTTTTCCTCCGGCAGGTGCGAATAGGAATCGCGTACGTGTTTCAGGGCCCGTACCAAAATATGGGAAGGTACGCTAGTTAAATTAAAAGAATACGCTTCTCCGGCATACCAAAGACAATCAAAGAGACAGGGGGGCAGACAGGGAGAGCACAAATCAACAGAGAACGGTGTAAGGGGGCGTATAAAGTATTTTTTGTCGGGGGCACCCTGGGGACCCTGTTTTAAATGCTTTTTCGGTGGTGGGTTCCCCGCTACCACGTTTTTTAAAATCCTAAAAATCTTTTTTCAATGAGGGGAATTTGTCTGGATAGGATAAAAAGGGATGGTGTGATAACTGTGCGTAATGAGGTAGGATATAATACTGTAAGACAAGTAGTAATTCGAGAGAAAAAAAAAAACAAAACGGGGGAAAAATGATTTTTTTTTTCCCAAGATGAACAAAGTTAAAAAAAACTTGAACAATGTGGAAATTATATATTTTTTTTTCACTGTTCTCCCGAACAAAATTTGGCAATTTTAATAGATCGGGGCAGAATGTGTGGGTGTGCGGCGCGCGCCGTGGTGTGTGTGTGTTGTGTGTGTTTGTGGTGTGTGTTGGCATATATATGTCTTATATAGTATATTATATATATATATATATATATATATTTTATTATAAATGAATGGAAAACACTTTGTGTTGATCTATGGTAGAAAAAACCCCCCAAGCAAAAAATAGGGGCTTATTTTAAAATGAGACTTCAGTTTCGAAAAAACCACCTGGATTCCATCTTTAGGGCGACCTGAAGGGAATCCAGGTGGATTCGAAACTGTAGTCTCTTTTCAATAAATCTAGTTTTTTGCATGTGGGTTTTCTCCCATATAATTTAATTATCATATATATACATATAAAATAAATATAATAAAAATTATAAGGATATTTTACATACATATGTGTTATAAACAATATATTTATATAGGTATTAAATGTATAATAAAATAATATATATATATATTATATTAATATATATATATAATATATAAAATATATAATGCAATATATGTAATGTAGTATGTAACACACACACATACATAAGACATAAATACATGTTACACTAATAGATATATTGTATCATCAATAGTTTTCAAAAATTTTTTACACACACACACAACACACAACACACACAAAAAAAATATTTTATATATTAATATTATATTATTATTATATATTTTAATATATAATATATATATAATATATAATATATTTTATAATATATATATATATATTTTTTATATATAATATATATATATATATATATAATATATATTTAAATTTATATATATATATATATATATATTTATATATATATTTTATATATTATATATATATATATATATAAAATTTGTGTGTGGGTGTGTGTGTGTGTGTGTGAATATAATGAATAATATGATTACATATAATTATGTAGGGCACATGATTTATTCGTATGTAGTGTGTGTGTATACTAATACAGAATAATAGCATATATATAATATATATTTATATTATATATATATATATATATATAAATATAATATATGATAATTACATTATTTTAACATATATACAATTATGTTTTATATTATAACAATGTATGTATAAATATCCTTAATATTATATATATATGTTTTTTATAGTATATATAGAAAATAAAATATATGGTAGAAAAACCCCCGTGCAAAAACTAATTTATTGAAAATGAGACACAGTTTCGAAATCCACTGGATTCCATCTTCAGGCGACCTGAGGGGGAATCCGGGTGTTTGAAACGTAGTCTCATTTTCAATAAGTCTAGTTTTGCATTGTGGGTTTTTTCCATAGGATCAAACGGAAGAGTGTTTTCCATTCATTTTAAAATTAATATATATATATAATATATAATATATATATATACAATATAAAGACATATTATGCCAACACACACAACAAAACAAAAACCACACACCACACAACGCGCGCGCGCACGCACACACGCACACATTCTGCCCCGATCTTTTTTAATTCCAAATTTTGGGTCTGGAGAACAGTAAAAGATAAAATATATAAGTTCAATTGTATCATAGTTATTTTTAATTTTGGTTTTTTGGAAAAAAAAAAATCATTATACCCCCGAGTTGTTGTTTTTTTCTCGAATTACACTTGTC
>NW_023649942.1:0-6197 GCF_015228065.2 Penaeus monodon | reverse complement strand
TATTATAATATATATTATTTTTAAATATATATGGTGGTGTGGTGTGGTTGTGTGTGGGGGGTGTGGTTTGTGGTGGTGTTGTGTGTGTGTTGTGGTGAGAGAGGAGGAGAGAGAGGAGGGGGGAGAGGAGAGGAGAGGAGAGAGAGAGAGGAGAGGGAGAGAGAGAGGAGAGAGGGAGAAGAGAAAAGAGAAAAGAGAGGAGAGAGAGAGAGAGAGAGGAGAGAAACCCCAACACACACACAAAAACCCACACAACACCACCACACACACACCACACAAAAAACCAATAATAAAAATGGTGTGTTGTGTGTGTGTGTGTGTGTTTTGGTTGTGTGTTTTGTTGTTGTGTGTTGTTGGTTTACATGTCACCTCACTTTCCCTTTTCCTTTTTCACTTACTTTTCCCGAGTAAATTCAAAACTTCTGCTGTTTAACTTTTTTGTTCTATTAAAGGTTTCCTTTTTACAACGGATTGTTTTTTATTTTTTGAATTTGGTTTTGTTGCGGGGGTTTAATTTTTTATTGGCGCCCTGTTATGTTTTTTTTTAAATCAAGATACGTTTTCGAAAGTACGTAATTAACGTGTAAATTTAACTAGAGTATAAAAAAGAAGACATTTTACATGAAATGTATTAAATAGGGGAAAAAATAATTATAGAAAATATTTAATATCTTTTCTCTTGTCCCTATTCTTTGTAGATAAAACCGTAAAAAAAAAAAAAATATTTTCCCCACATGATCTCTTTTCAGCCACTTTTTTTTTTTTTTTTTCTTTTTTTTTCCTGCAGCGCATCCAAATTAAAGGGGGGATTCTTGAATTCAAAAGCAATTTCAACCCCCAATCTCCCTCCCTGAAGCTATCAAAAAGTCCTTCCCAGGACATTTTATGGCTCTTAAAGGTTAAAAAATCTCGAGCACGATTCAGGTAGCAAGTGTATTTTGCAGCTTTGGTTTCGTGTTGTACCGGGAAAAAAAATGAGATTTTTTTTCTTTTTTTTATTTTTTCTCTGTTGTTTGGACACTTTTATCATTTTAAAAGGGACTTGTTCTCCCTCGAATAATAATGGGAAAAAAAAAAATATTTTGTTTATTTTTTGAAATGATAATCCTTTCTCTGGAAGAATTTGGTAAAATATCTTACATTAAGTCCTCGCGGACCATTTTTCCCCTCTTTTTTTTTGGTGTTACCACCCCCCCCCCCCCCCTTGGGTTTTTTGACCTTCCTGGTGCGTTGGTTTTCTTGCCTCCGTCCCCCCGGTTGTCCAGCATCCGCCCCTGTTTTCTTTAATTTTCCCTTTTTCTTCCTCCTTTTTTTCATCTCCGGGACAGGACTCTCCTTTGACAAAAAGGATCTTGCACAATTGCTCATTCATGCATACAGCCCTGGCGGATTTTTGCCCCTGGGGGGACGGGGGTTGGTTTCTCCGTCAGTGTTGTGAATGGAGAGGCGTTTGGTCGCGGGTTTTGGCGTTTATTTTATTGCATTCGGATGTTCTTTGTCATACATGCATGAATGTTTATGTTTTTCTCAATTTAAGGGGGGGCTTGGAAATGTGTGAAATTTTTAAAATTTGCACACATACTCACACGAACATACATATGTGCACATACACACACACACACACACATGCGTATATAATGTATATGTGTGTGTGGGGGTTGTGTGTGGTGTGGGTGTGTGTGTGTGTGTGTTTACACACACACCACACACCACCACACACACACCCAAAATATATAATATTATTATATATATAATATATATATTATATATAATTATAATAATAATACAATACGTAGGGTTGTATGGTAAATATAAATTTACATATTTATATTTTATTATATAATATATATATAATATATATATTATATATATATATTTGATTTTACGTGTTACACAGTTCAGGAATCCTTTTTATTTTCTCTTTGTTTTTAGACTCAGGCGGGTGCATTAGCCCCCGCCCCGTGCGCATCACCACAGATACTCTGAGAATTTTTTTTTTTTCTTTTTTTTTCGAATATGGGGTACAGATTAACTGCAGCTTGCCCAAAGGGTTTGCATGTACCCTCGCTCCCCCCCCCAGGGCCCCGGGTTTGCTCCATAGAACAGCCTCGGTTTTTTCCCCCGTTGCGCCCCCCTTTTTTTGGGCCCAGACCTTTCCCCGTTAGGGCCCCGGACTGCCTTAACCTTTGGGGCACCCCCGATGCCCAATTTCGCGTTTCCGAGGAACAGTTTTTTGTCCCCCTCAGCTGTCCAAACACGAGGAGTGGGGGTTGAAGGGGAAAGTAATGGGAGGGTCCTTTAAGCCCCGCGCAGCAAGCCGCACGTTTTCCCCCGCTAAAAACCCGCCGCCGGAATTGCCCCAGGGCCTCCGGGGGTGCCTTTCCCCTGGTTTTCCGAGGGGTCTTCTGCGCGAAAGGGAGAGGAGGGCTTGCCTTGTTTTGGTGGGCTATCGGTGCAGGCTTTTTTCGGTGGAGGGGGGGGGGGGAGATCTTTTGATGTCCGAGTTTTTTTTCTTTTTTTTTTTTTTTTTTTTTCTGTTTTTTTTTTTTCATTCTTGTCTTGTTTTTTTTTTTTCTGTTTCTATCGTTATTGTCTTTTACCTTTTTCTAATCACATTTTCACTCATTCTTCATTCTTTCAATATTATTCTTTCATCCATCCATCCCCCCCCAACATCCCATCCATCCATCCATCACCCCATCCACCACCCCCCCCCTCCATCCCTATCCCCCACCTCCTTTCATCCATCCCTCCCCCCCCCCCCCCCCTCCCCCCCCAACCCCCCCTCCATCCTCCACCCCCCCCCTTTCCTCCACCACCCACCCTATCCATCCCCCACCCAAACCCCATCCAACCACCACCCATCCATCCTCCATCCATTCACCCCACCCATTCACCCACCACCCTCCATCCCTTTCCTTCCCCCCCCACCCATCCTCCTTTCCATCCTCCCACCTCCTCCATTCCCTCCTTCCCCCCCCATCCACTTTCATTCTCTTCATCCCCCATCCTCCTCCCCCCTCCCCACCATCCATTCACCCTACCCCCTCCATTCACCCATCCCCCCCATACCCCCTTTACCTTTCACCCATCCTTACCCATCCACCCATCCCCCCACCCATTCATCCATCCACCTTCATCCTCCACCCTTTCCCTTCATCATCCACCCCCCACCCTTCCTCCACCCCCACCCTCCATTCCCTCCCCCTCCCCCCCCCCCTCCCTCCACCCCCCTTTCTCCACCTTCTTTTCCCCCCCTTTTCCCCCCCCCATCCACCCATCCTTTCATACCCCTTTCCCTCACCATCCCCACCCATCTCCACCCCCCATCATCCATCCCCCACCCCCCCCCCCTCCCTCCCCCACCCCCCCCCACCCCCCTCCCCACCCACCATCCATCCCCCCCTTTTCCCCCATCCATCCCCTCCTCCCCTCCCTTCCTTCCCCCACCCACCCCCCCTCCCTTCTCCATCCATTCTCCTCCTCCTCCATTCATAAAATCCTCCTTCATCCATCCCCACCCATCCATTCATCCACCATTCACCCACCCACCCACCCATCCACCCCCCATCACCACCCACCCCTTCTCCTCCATTTCCCCCCCCATCCCCTTCATCCCCCCCCCCACCCCCACCCTTTAATCCATCCCCTTTCTCCATCCCCCCCCCCTCCCATCCCCCCCCCCCCATCCCTCCCCCCTCCATCCCCTTCACCATCCACCCACCCACCACCATTCCCCCATCCACCCACCCATCCATTCTCCACCCCCTCCAAAAAAAATCCTTTCATCCATCCCCCCAAATCCACCCCATCCTTCTATCCATCCCCCATCCATCCATCACCCACCCACCCATTCATCCACCCTTCTTCCCACCCATTCATCGATCCCCCCATCCACCCATTCATCCATCCCCCACCCACCCACCATCCTTCCCCATCCACCCACCCACCCATCCATTCATCCATCCATCCCCCCAACCCCCCCATCCATCCACCACCATCCATCCCCCCACCCACCCTTTCATCCATATCCTTTATCCCCCATTCATCCATCCCCCCCCCCTCCATCCACCCTTTCTCCACCCACCCCCCCCCCACCCATCCATCACCCATCCTTTACCCATTATCCACCTTTACCATCCATTCATCCACCCACCCACCCACCCATCCACCCATCCACCATCACCCTCCATCCAACATCCATCCCCCCACCCATCCATCCACCCACCCCCCCCCCACCCATCCATCCACCATCCACCCATCTATCCTCCATCCATCCACCCCCCCATCCATTCACCCCATCCACCATCCATATCCACCCATCCTCTATCCTCCACCACCCACAATCCACCATCCCCCCACTCACCCATCTATCCACCCCAAATCCATCAGTCATCTATCTGTTGCCAGTAGGCATTATATATTGTTTTTGACTGTCGTCAGTCAATCTATCTACCTGTATTTTAAATCATCTGAGTTTTTTAGTATCGTATGTCTGTATAAGTCCGCGAGGGCCCCGAATGGTTAGAGCGTGGGACCGAAATGTCACGACGGCAATCTCAGTTCGAGGGACGAGTCACCGGCCGGCGGTTGTTTCCCCTTGGGCAAGGAACTTCACCTCGATTGCCTGCCTAGCCAGGGTGGCCAAGCCACTAAATCAGTGCCGGGTAAATAGGAGGGTGACTCGATAAAAAACCCCGGGGGAAGGGGCAATGGCAAACCCCCGCCCTAAATTGCCCAAAAAAAAATATGGAAAGCCCCTGTCGTCAAAGGCCGCGATGGCCCAAGGTTAGAGATCAGACTCAAGACTGCCACGACGGCAATTGGTTCGAGGGTTCGAGTCCCGGCCGGCGCGTTATTCCCTTGGGGAAGGAAAATTCACCCATTGCCTACCAGCCATGGGTGGCCCAAACCAGCCCCAAATCAGTGCTGGGCCCAAGCCGGATAAAAGAGAGAATGTTACCTAAAAAGGTAACCCGGCACTCTCCGTGGAAAGGAATGGGGACCCTACCACTTTTCACTCCAAAGAGCATCAAACATGAAAAAAAAAAGTATCTGCTGTGACCACGGCGGGTCAGACATGAACCTACCCTTAAAAAGAAAAGAGGTGTCTGTCAATTAATTATTTTTATTCTCTTTCTCTCTTCTCCTCTCCTCCCCTCTCTCTCTCTTCTTTTCTTTTTTTCTTTCTAACATCTACTCTCTTTTTTTCTCTCCTCTTTCTCAATCATCTCTCTTTCCCCTTTTCTCTTTTCTCTCTTCTTTTTTTCTCCCCTCCTCCTCTTTCTCTCCTTTTCTCTCTCTCTCTCCTCCCCCTTCTCTCTTCTCTCCCCCTTCTCTCTCTCTTTCTTTTTTCTTTCTCTTTCTCTCTCTCTCTCTCTCTCTCTCTCTTCCTCTTCCTCCCCTTCTCCCTTCCCTACTCCCTATTCACTCACCCCCCCCCCCCCCTCTCTCTCCTTTATTCTTTTTCTCTCGCTGTCTTATCTATCTCGATCATCTATCTCTACCCGCACTATTTTCATTTGATCCAGAATATATCAATTCCAGGGATCGCAAAGTTTTTTAAAATACTTCCAAAGCCAAGTTAAAACATGACCACAACATTCCCCAGCCATCACGTTTTACTTCAACCCGACGAAGACATAAATGAATTCATAGCCTCGACTCACCCAAAACCCCTATAAAACATTTCTAATATTTCCTTAATTCTTTTTTAGCCAATCCCGAGCTGCTGAACGCTACCATCCCCATCAAGCCGGGCAGTATCGTTTCCCCACACCCTAAGGCACACAGATCCTCTGCCTTGTGGGTTTTCGGCAATAATCAAGAACTTAAGAACACAAGTAATAAATTAACCACTTTAGCCGGGGGGGTAAAATTTGGGGGGCAGGACTTGACAGACAATATTGGACCCGGGGGAAAAAAAAAAAAAAAAAAAAAAAAAAAAAAAAAAACCCTACCGTTTTCAAAACCCTGTTTGGGTTTTATAAATCCCTGTAGAGTCCGACCAAGCTTAATGGTTATAAAGAGAAAGATAAGAAAAAAACCCCTGAGGGGGAGGAGGGGGAGGGGTTTGGGGAAGGGAAAAGGGCCCCGGGGTTTAAAAGCGATTTCTGCGATAATATCAAGGGTTAAAGAGGGGTTTAAAGCCCCCGGGGCTTCGCTTCTCTATTTTTTTTGCCTTCCGGAAACTGTCA